>NW_028277173.1:13596428-13748571 GCF_051122295.1 Plectrocnemia conspersa
ATTATATAAATTAAAACCTCCGTACATAATTCCCCTAGCCGTACTCGTTTTCTTATACTTAATTATTTTTAAATTTTCTTTATTTCTAGTATTATATTTATGTACATCTTTATTTCTTATTAAATACTTATTAAAATAGTGTGGTAACATATTATTTTCTAACTTATATATAAATACTAATACATTCATACTCAATATTTCTTGAACATTCAACCATTCTAATCTATCAATCATACTTTTACAATTAGTTAATCTATTTTTATTTAAGATTACTCTCATTGCCCTATTTTGTAACTTTTGCAACATTTGTTTATCTAATTTATTCAACATATTTAAAAGTGTTGCACAATAATTAAAATGGGGCAATATTATACTATTGTAAATTAATTTTTTTGTATTTATACTTAATATATTTCTTAATCTAGATAATAAACCTATTTTTCTACTAATTTTTTTTAATATGTAATTACAATGTTCTTTAAAGTTTAATTTTGTATCAACAATTACTCCTAAATATTTTATATTATCCACTATTTCTATATTAGAGTTATTTATTACTATTTTGGTACTATCATCTAACACATTTTTATAATTAATAAACATACATTTAGTTTTATTCTCATTTAATTTAAGTACATTATTCTTTAACCATATCTCTAACACACCTAATTCATCATTCAAATTACTCACAACTTCTTCAATGTTATCACCCATGCAATAGATCAATGTGTCATCCGCAAATAGATGAACTTTACATTTTTTTACGTTATTAACTATATCATTTATATATAAAACAAACAACAATGGTCCCAATTTAGACCCTTGTGGTACTCCATAATACACTAACCTCTCTTCAGAACATACATTATTTATCTTAACTTTTTGTTTTCTTTTATATAAGTAATTATTAAACCATCTCAAAACTATATCACTTATACCTATACTCTCCAATTTCTTCATCATTATTTCTCTGTCTATTGTTTCGAAGGCTCTCTTGAAATCCAAGAAAACTGCTCCAATGATTTTGTTTGTATCCTTAGCCAACAGCCAATCATTTATCACTACTTGTAATGCAGTTTCAGTGGAATGCTTTTCTCTGAATCCCGATTGTTGTTCACATATTATGTTTTGAGAAGTAATAAATTCCTTTAATTGTTTGATTACTACTTCTTCTATTATTTTTTCTATACACGGTAGCATGTTGATTGGTCTCATTTCTTCAACTTTTTTACTATTTTTTATTTTAGGTATAGGTACAATAGTAGCAATCTTTAAATTTTCAGGCATTTCTCCTAATGAGAGTGCTTTATTTATTAAATAATTTAATTTAGTTCCTATTATTTCCCATGTTTCTTTAATTATATTTATATCTAGTTCATCAGTACTAGTTCCTTTTTTAAATTTACATATTATGTTATGAATTTCATCTAATGATACTGATTTAAATTTACTAAATTTTACAATTAATGTTTTATTATTATATTGTACTAAATTACTAATCCTTGGTATTGAATTTACAATTTCTTCTATGCTCTCAATGTAATATGTATTCATCTTTTCTGCCATTATATAAGGATCTTGATATATATTTCCATTAATTTCCATTTTTATTATGTCGTTTTTCTGAGTTGGATTAATTAATTGTTTTATTGATTTCCACATCTTATTTGGATCATTTTGTATTTCATCTATCAATTTTTCATACCATTTCTTTTTAGCCATTCTTAATACTTTGACTGCCATATTTCTACATTGTGTGTATGTTTTCCATTTTTCATTAAAGACTTTATATTCTATTTGATCTGTTTTTAATATTTGAAAAATTTTGTATGACTCATCTCTTTTCTTTATAGCATTTTTAACATCATCATTAAACCACGGTTTTGGGTTGTAACGATATTCCTTTTTAAAATTATATTGACTTTTTGTTTTACAATCTACTATATTCTTATAAATTTTGTTCCATATCCTATTAACATCCATATTATCTACATTCCAGTCACATTTTTGTAATTCTAATCTTAATTTATTAAAATTAATTTTTTTAATTATATCAATTTTTTTTGTTTTTTTAAACTTAAGTTCATTATGTTTTTCTATATAAATATATACAATTGAATGGTCAGTTATTCTTGGAGTTGATTTTACTTCACAATAAATTTTTTTGTTGTTGGTAAATACTAAATCTATTAATGTGCTCGATCTATTATTAGTCCTTGTATTTTCTTTGACACATTGTCTTAAACCAAATATATTTGATATTTTTTCTAATTTTGCTGTGTAAAAATCTTCACATTTGTTCCAATTAAAATTCCAATCTCCAATTAAAACAGTATCCAAAATTTGATCAAAACTCCATTCTGCAATATTATTTATAAATTCTATGAACAAATTCGGATTACTATTTGGAGATCTGTATGCTATACATAATATTATGGGAATTTTTTCAATAAAAATCTTAACTGTGATAGACCAGTATGTCTTATCTTGATTATTTTTAAATATAGTATTGAATTTTATATCATTTCTAATATACAGTATAACACCTCCTGTATGTCTGGAATTAGAATCACATCTAATTATATTATAATTGCCAATATTTAGTTCAAATTCTTCAATGTCATTTGTGATATGGGTTTCAGTTAACCCTAAAAATATTGGATATTCCTTTTCAGTAATTAATTCTATTTCCTCTTTATGTTTTAAATAACCTTGTGCATTGATTAATATCCCAGTTACTGATTCTTGTTTCCCATATGAACTTGATTTTTTTAATTGCTATACTATATTATATTGTATTTTATTATAGTAATTTTGCTCGTATCTTTTATAAATTGAACAATTTCTATCCATGGAGTTGTGTTCCACATTCAAATTAAGATTTAGTAATTTATTTGCTCTACAGCAATTCACACAGTTTTCTTTTTTGTTGCATTGATTTATTAAATGTTCTTCCGAACCACATTTTATACAATTTTTTTTATTTTTACATTCACTGGCTTTGTGATTATAACCATAACAGTTATAACAACGGTATATGAATATGTCTTCATATACTTTACACCTATCCCATTCAATATTTAATTTGCCTACATCCATTATATTTTTAAATGTCGTAACATCTACTTCAATAATAGCATCATACTTATTAAATTTGTTTTTTTTAATATATTTTACTTCTAAATAGCATTTGTTTTCTTCTACACATGTGTTTTGTTTCATTATACACTTTTTTAGTTGATCATATTTTAATTCTTCAGAAATTCCAATTATTTTTATTTTTGGTTTCTTTAAATTTCCTACTTTTATATTATATTTATCTCCTAGTTTTTTTACTGCATCTGTCGTAATTTTCGATGCATCTTCTTTACTATCACATGTAATTATTATACCTCCTTTGCTTATTGGTCTTATATTTTGTATTCCAACTTCTAATTCTGTTGGTTTAATTAAATTTTTGCAATCCTTTTTTGTCTGCTCAATATTTTGCAAATTTTTAGGTATAATTATCGCAATATCTTTTCCTTTTTTTACGATTTCCGAATAATGTTTTTTTTGCATTTTATTTTTAATAATGTTGTTATTTAAATTTAGTTTATCCTTTATATTATAAACATCTTTTCTAACTTCATTTAATAACTCAAATATTGAGTTATTATTTTCATTTTTATTATTTACATCGTCCCTATTATTTTTTAACACATCTAATAAATGTTTATACATAATATCAAATGTATTAGTTATAATGGTTTTTTTTTCTTTTGATAGAATATTACCATTTGATAATAATACATTTAATTTTGTTTTTAATTCATCCATTTCTTTTATTCTGTTTTCTGGCGTAATTACGCCCGCTATATTCACGCCGCTATCGGCCATTTTTTTATGTAACAATACTAATTATTTCTATCTTATACTATTTATATATTATATTAATCAATCTATTTATACTATTTATTAAATTGTGCTACTTACGCGCAAATATCTGCCGGTTTTCACCTCCAAAGGGGTTGGTTACCACAATCTTGGCTAATTGCACGGCAGACACATGCACATACGATGAACACAAACAACTGAATATAACACACATTTCTATATTAACCTTAAAAAAATTCAGATTTTTAATATCAATAATTAAAGAATACTGTCATAATCACACTGGAAAATACTATAAAATATTACGCAAGAGCATATTAAACTCACTAATCTCCAAAATCAGTGAATACGATAAGTGCAAATTTAAATTTAAGTATAAACATAAAACGCCTTAACAAGAATAAAAACACAATAAAATATGTAATTGAAATAATAGTAATAATAATAAAAAAATACATAAATTAATTATTACAATTACTAAACTTAAGACTATTTATTAAACTGAGGGACAGTTTAATAAATAGTCTTAAGTTTAGTAATTGTAATAATTAATTTATGTATTTTTTTATTATTATTACTATTATTTCAATTACATATTTTATTGTGTTTTTATTCTTGAAATAAACGTATATATTATATATAAAACATGGTTATAAAAAATTCACATCGCAATCTGAGACAAAACTTTCATTTAGGTAGTGATGCATTATTGACTTCACTAATATGTGTTGTGTGGCACATATTTTTTTCTTACATGTGTATAACGTAATAAAATAATACTTATTTTTATTATAAAACGTTAGCATAAATAAAATCTGATATTTGTGTATTAAACTAAACACTTAAAATAAAACGTATGATGACATATAAAACTATTAAATATGTTTTTTACTTAATATATTTTCGAATTTCACTATTTATGACCAAATAATAAACAGATTAACATATAAATTGATATAATGTGATGTTTCTATTATGGAATTATGTGTATTTTATATTCCTGAAAATCGTCTTATCAAGTTATACATCATATACAACAATTGTATCACAAAGTCATACACCACAACAATAATATAAGAAAACCGCTGGCATATTTGTGTTTTATGCAGCATTAAATAAAAAATACCAATCGATTGTTATATATATTGCTAGCGTATGCTATTCGTAGCTATAAAATTTTATAGCATACCGTCATCGCGCGACACACGTATTTTCTTTACCTCGCACATGTAATAACAATACATTGTAATGAATTATTTTTTTCTACATATAATCATGACATAACTATAAATATCTTACTTTCTTATACACAATCCCAACATTTTTGTAAAATATTGCCGCAATACACGAGACCCCACAGCGTCTTTAACCGACAACGAATTCATTAGGCTGTATCTTCTGAGGGCAATTTTTTATGTCGTGTCGTTGAAAACCTTTGACCTTCCTTATATCGTACTTTTTTAATATCCATACAAAGTGTACTTACGAATTTTCCTTTTTATTTTTGTTCAAGTATTGGTATAAAGTCGTAACTGTATTTTATTGTTCGATGCAATCGGATATGGGTTATATCTTATATCCATTATTTGTGAAAGGCTATTTGACACACGTCATTTTAACGCACGTTATATAGCAATTTATTAAATTTTTTTAAGATATAGACACTTTATAATATTTAATAAAATCTATTATTTGTGTGCTTCATAGCAAAAGTACATTTATTTATGACGATGCTTTCGCGTAAATGTTGGTGTTATTTTAATTATATATATTTTATATGCGTCAGTATGCTAATCGGGCGTTTTTTATTTTGTTTCAAAAAGCAAAATTGTCCTTCGTTTTACATGAAAATTGGATTCTATGTGTATTAAAAAATAAATACAAACATTGCCGGCGTATAATTGGAAAATATTTTTTGTCATCGTACATTTAAAATATTTACATATTATAATTAATTTTAATGTTGTTGCCCTACTTTATTGTGTTTATCAATGAAATTGCAATTAGATATTCTACACTCTTATAATGTATATAAATAATAAATTTTCCATTACACACAAAGCAAATATAATTTTCTCAATTTCCTGTCATAAATAATTATAGGTACTTTTGTTAAAATATGTTAAAGCTGACAATTTCATTACATTAAAATATTTATTTATGAAGTTAAAAAGTTAAGATAGAAATTGGTTTTTTGTTAATAATTTTCATAAAAAATTTTTTTGTGTAAAAATAATTTTAATCGCATTTTAATTAAATAATATGCCGAATTTATTTTTATCCTTAAAAATCTATAAATACAATCTATATTAAATATTTTTATTTTTATTTTTCAATTAAAATAATTAATTTTCATGGACAGAACCAAGCTGTAGATTAGTTTCAGTAGTAGTTTTTTTCTTTTATCTAAATTAGACGGATCGCCAAACGAACTTTGAACTCCATGAGATTACAAATTGTAAATATTCCATGGCCATTTTAAGTCCTTTCAAGGCCCTGGTAAATTCTGCCATCACGTCTTCTTGAACTTGCCAACTTAGTAAAAAAAAAACCAATTACATTTTTATTAGTTTTGTATCCTAATTTTACTAATACAGTGTACTCTCGATTATTCGAGCGCAGATTATCTGTGCTTGAAATATATTATTTTAATGAAAATGCGCGTCTGTTGTGTTATATGTGTATGAAGCAATTAGTGTGGTGTGTTCATAATATATTGTGATAGTTCTACAGGTCCTTCCAAACGAAAGAATATGAAAATGTCATTATACGAAAATTTAGATTTAGTCATGCTTACATACTTTAATCAAAAACGAGCAAAAGGAATAACTTTAGCGGTTAAATATGCATGGGAAAATGCAAGTTTTTCCATAAACAATTGGGGTTAGATGGTAATTATAACGCCCCGTCTGGATTGTTTACCAGATTTAAGCAATGATATGCTATACGGGAGCTTACATAAAACAATAACGTCTCACTGGTTGTGTTGAAGCCGTTGATAAATTCTCAATCGAATTTCAAGAATATTTGCAATTAGAAAATTTGCAATTCGATCAAGTCTATAATGCAGATGCGACTAAAAAAGCTTGTTGAAAAGAAAAGTTCACTCTCGAATACAAATAATCTAAAGAGCGTAGTTCAGTAACGTGTAGCGGAAATGCACCTGGAACTTAAATAAAAATCTTATAATCAAAAAAGAGCATGGATGGATAAAGATATCTTCGAAGATTGGTTCAAAACCAATTGTGTTTCTGAAGTGAGAGAAATAAAGGGTTGCCACAGAAAGCTGTATTGTTAATAGATATTGCTCCTTTTCATCCAAATGAAAGCATATTGTAAACTAACGACGGTCTCATGGTTGCAAAATTTTCACCGCCTAAAGCTTAATTCAACCCATGGACCAAAGAGTTAGTCCGGATAATCGAGAGTATTTTTATAAAATGATATTGTATTATCCATGTAGTACATAAAATAATGCTAATATTTTTTTATAAAATGGGGGTTTAATACTAAAATTACGTATCTAGGGCTAGATTTGCGTAAAAGCCTTCAACAATTCAGCTATTCGCACGATTTTTGCAAAACGTTTACCGAAATATAAAAAAATACTGCATCCAATTTTTGTTGTTTGTCGAACAAGACGCGATAAATAAAGTATGAAATTTTACGCATTCATAGCGCGCGCTCGGCTTAAACGCGGGCCGATTTTGCGTAAACGACCATAGTGTGTATGTATGTAGGTATACCATAGTGGGTATACGATGTATATATAGGTACGGCGTGTTTGCGCGGAATGCGAACGGAAAATCGTAATTCAGTGTTTTCACGACAGTTTTCATTATGTGGGTAAAACGCAAAACAGGCAAATTGCGGCGAAAATCTCAATTTTCGTCGAGTGTATTTCATAATAAAATTCGGTTATTTGCGGACCTCCCCCACGCCCGAGTTTGCATACATAAATATTAATGAAGGGACAGGGCCCCAAAGTGCGATCCGATCATTTGTTAAGGTGTGCACAAGTAGGATAAAGGTCAACAAAACGGACGTCTCCATCACGCGTCCTTCTGCATTCATAAAATAAAATTTTATCCTCTACATATGACGCGTACCCTTTTTACGCCGTTTGACCTGATAGCGACGGGCTTGGTCAATTTTTAAATTTTCGCCAAAAAAAGTATTCCCAAAGAGGACCAGATGAAAAGTTCTAGGCTTTTAAACGTTACATCAAAGATGTATTAAGGGTCAAAAGAAAATTCGAGGAAAACGCTTCCCATTAATCTTAATCGTACTTATGAACTATGCCACTCGATTATTTTAACTTTTAATTATTGTAATATGATATTGCTAATCTGTTTTAATTAATTACGACTTTACTCAAAAATCGGATTATTAAACTTTAAAATTAAAAAAAAAATACAGGAGAACTCCAGAAGTATGTTATAAAAACTCGGGAAATTTAAAAATGTATGATATATATTTAAAAAAAACATTAAAAATTTGTTAAGAACAAATAGACGCAAACTCATAGTTTTCCTTGAATTTTCTTTTGACCCTTAATACATATTTGATGTAACGTTTAGAAGCCTAGAAATTCTCGTTTAATCTACTTTGGGAATATTCTTTTTCCGCAATTATTCAATTTATCTTGCAAAGATTTAATTTAAATACTTTTTCATATATATTAAATACAAAGTTATTCATTAATTACTAATTCAAAGAAAAACAACGACTGCAGTAAAAAAATACATATTTTAATTTTAAAGTAAACGATAAAACTAAGCAAGGAAATTAATTGAAAATAAATAAATTTGATTAAAACAAATATTTTTATTTTATTATATAAATAAATATTTTAATACAATATATAGGGTATGAATATAAATATTTCGATATCCGGAAATATCCGGGACTTATAAAAGTTTCAGTGACGAAAATAGAATCTGTAGTACATATTTAGTATGGACTAAGGATGTCATTAAAAACACAATAATAATACATTTTTCCCTATATCAAATGTTATATTTACACTAAAAAAATATTACAGTATCGTAGTTTCCCGTTTTACCTTCTATAAATAATGGATTATGGATTAAAAACAAACGTTTGTTGCTTTTCAATTGTATCACAGTTTTATGGTAAAGATTTTCGGAATTTTTCGTTATATTCAAAAAATATTTATAGCTCTTTAATAACTAATCTATAAAATATGATATAATATAATTCAGAAATAATTAATGATAACTTTGCATATTAGCGACTTGTATATATAATATAATATAATCGTTTGAGATCTAACGACATATTTATATAATTCATAAATTATATACTTGGAGAAATATAAATATTTAAAAAAATCAACACTAGTATACGACACATTAATGGGTTGCAATACCGTTATTGGGCCAAATTTGCACTTCGATACTACCGGTATTATAAAATGAAATACCGGTAGTACCGAAAGCATTTTTTTGAAATCGATATTTTTGTACGATATGCGCGACGTGTTAACGTAAAAAAATGCTTTATCTCAAACAAGTTTAACGGTAACTAGCAGTTCCTTGTAATATTGTTTTCTAACAAAGAAGCCTGCCGGTTCCTTTTTTCATGATAGGGAAAACAAGAGCAGGTATTGCATACACGAAATTCCTTCTACTATTTGTACTTTTTTATATTCATTTAGATATACTATTATCTAAATAGTCCACAGAATATGCTTCACTAAGCTGTTAAATAAAGCAATAAGTAAGTCTCAATACTTATATTTAAATAAAAAACGTATTTGAAAAATTTGCGTGAAATTTATGTTTTTTTAAAAAAAAAACTTTTTCATTTTAAATGAATGCAATGTTATTTTTTTTGGTTACCAACTAAAAATATATTGTAATATACTTGAAAAACATGTAATTTTTTTATTGTTGTAAGAACTAAATATTATTGCTTTTTATTATTACATTACATCATTGAGTACAGAATAATGTTGCGAATTTTTAAAACATATATATATATGTGTATAACATAATTTATTTACAAATTACAAATAAATAATTTTTTCAAATAAAATTTCGCATATGTTAGACCAAATTGTCTGGAACTAAAAGGGTTAAGCAGAATTCACGTATTTTTTGATCTATAATATTTACATAAACATTTATAGCTCAAATTTAATTAATGCTATTTTTAACGTGAATATAAATGTATGGGTATACGAAAGGTCAATCTTTCGAAAATAAATATAATTGCGATATTCTAAAATAAATATTGAATGAGAAATAATTAAAATAAAATAATATAAATAAATCAAATCTCAATCACAATAATCAATTATATAAATCTGTTTTTGAAAAAAAATTGTCGCAGTTTGAACAAACAGATTCACAATCATCTACGCACTCCTTTCTCATTCTTTCGGGTAATCGTAATTGACAAAAAATAATAGGTAATATATTTTATTGGAATAAATTAGCGAGAGATGCTCTTTTCTCTAGTATAAATATTTAGGAGGCATCCATAAGCGGTCGATTAAAAACGATATTTTGTCAAAGATGATGTTGTACTAGATTTATTTTTCTAAAGGAAGAAAGATTTGGCTTTCGTATTTTTGAAATTTTTATTTTTTATTAATGAGTATTTTAATTTTAATAATTTGGAATTAAAATATTTAATATATCGAAATTCGCGGGTTTTCGAGTGCTTTAGTTTTGCTAATCAATAAACACGATGAATCGTCCAAGCCATACTCGGATTATTTTTTCGGTTAATTAATTCAAATAATAATAATAATGTCAATACCGGTATTGGATTTTTTTTTCTTTCGGTAATACCGGTATTGAAAATTCAAGTATTATTGCAATCCCTGGTCACATTATTAGTTTCTTATGACAGCTTTATTAATTCGTAAAAGTACAAATATTTAAACTTGAGAACAACACGCAGTTACACATCGTTAAGTATCCGATCTGTCAAGTTGTACGATGCCCATTTTCTTTATTTTGATATTTTTCCGATATTTCAAAGCGACATGCTTTTAAAACTTGGGTTCTTTTAAAGATAAGATTTATTTTGTATATAAAACATCTATATATTATATATATCTTAATTATTCAGACCATTTTAATAGAAATAATACTTCGATAGTATAATTTTATAATATAAATTATATTTATTATCTTAAATTTTACATACAGATTTATTATTTTATTTTCTTTTTATAAAATCGTCATTGTTTTTTTTATTTTATTTTTTCAGTTCGTAATTTTTTGTTGTTGTACACGAACATTGGCCACGAAAAGATTGCTCACATAAACATTGGTCACAAAAATTGTTCATACGTAAATTAAAAATTTTTTTTTTTTATTTTCGTCCTACAATTCTTTAGCTAACAGTACCCTCGCCAAATCCTAAATTTATATTTTTTATGATTTGCGCCTTATTGTTTCGTACAAGTACAAAAAAAGATACGTAAATCTTTTGTGTACATCAAGCACAGGAGCATTTAAAAATAGGAAAATTTGCAAATAAAGGTAAAAATAAAGAACACCAAACTCTTATTTATTATAAATGTATATTTATTATCATTAAATTGATGCACTTCAGAATACTTAGTTATAAATCTTGTATAATATTAATGCACTCTTTGATAAATATATCTCTCTTTTTCCTCACCCTTTGGTTTGTGTTTCGTAATTCAAATAATTTATTATGCAACCTGTAATTTGCTTAATTACTTATTCATACTTATGACTTATTAACATATTTCTGATATTACGTAAAATTAATTGCTTATGAAATAGTTAACTAAATAATTTCTATATTTTCATTGTAGAGATTATGCAGTAATTAATTGTTATACATTAAAGTGCTGAAATTTTAGTCCTTATTGTTGCTATTTAAGTACTTTAAATAATTTAGTATTTTTTTATAATTAAATAAATATATAATACAACAATCCTCACAATTATATTTTATAAAAATAATATTAGAGAAACTACTACTACAAAAAATCAAATGCTTAAAAATAATACTTACAGCTTTCAATACACGAGAGAAAATGTTGCATATTAGAAAAAATTCCAAATTATTATTTTTTTATAATATAATACAAATGAGTTGTTTTACTACAAATTTATTCTTTAGTATATTGTATATATTTTACATAGCGTATATGTTGTGTGTGTATTGTATGTACATATATAAATATATGTCATGTATAAAACGATCAACTAGTTTAATTATTAATATATTAATTCTTAATTAATATCGGGTTGCTAAAACAGCACCTGATCAATTCTTTTTCAATGACCTTTTTTGTTTATAAAAAAGCCCAGCACATTTCTAACAATAATTAATCTTGAAAAATAATGAAGGATTATATAATATTTATAAATATAATGCAATCAACTATAACAAGTAATTTATTTTTTGGCATGTTGTATGTACTTTTTAAGAAAGATTGAGCTTATATAAGTTGGTTACATTAATTTATGAGAATGATATATTTTTATATATGCTTATGATGATTACATTAAATTATTTTTTATTTAAAATAGTACTACTAAATATTATATGTTAACACAAAACAAATTCCTCTATCATCGATACCAATAAACATCTTACCGTTTTTGATTATAATAATTTATGAATACAATTTTGGCAATCTCATCACTCACGCACACGGCTTTCGATAATTTTGCATATTTTATTATAGGCGACAGATAGCGTTGATTGGCTGTCGGAATCAAACGGTACGTCACGTTGCGTGATCCTTGTCATAACTGTCAGAATGACAATCGGCTAATGACGTCAGAGGTATTAGCGATAGAGCCTATGCGCATAGCGTTCGGATATTACTTTTCAAATTTGATTGAATTCAATCATAACATATTTTTGTAGCGCTCTCGTATGAATATTTTTAGTAGATTTGACGTGTCAAATGATAGGGAGGGAAAGTATATGTATCGAGATTATAACGTATAATAAGTATATGTATACGTATATTTATATATCTGGGTCAGTGCTTCTAAGCCGTGCGAATGGGGTAACTTGGGGCGAGTGAGAATAATGGAATGAATGGTAGGATTATCATTCACACAAACGAGATAACCATAATTAAATCTTAACAAAGAACATTGCTCAATAAAAAGGTTACCTTTTTCACCCGCCATGTTATTGAAATAAAATATTAAGATTGATTGAATGTGAAAACATATATGTACAAGATACGTACAAAGAATGATTTTTTTGGTCTCTTTCCATTCGTTATTGAATATAAGATTTTTTTTCACTTCAATTCGACACCTAGGTAATACGAGATTTTGTGATTCGCATGGTTTAATTTTAAATTGTATAATAACTTTTTATTTTAAATATTTATTTATAACAATACTGTGAAAAAAATATTATTTAAACGCGTATTTAAAATTATATTATTATGATAATTTTATGTTTAGAAAAAGCTAATTAGCTATTATAATATCGATGGCCTTAAATGTTGACTTACTTCATAACTGTGTTGACAAAAATGCCACAAAACTGTGTGGTTTACATTAATAATTTATTAATACGAAAATATATTAAAATCTTGTACTTCCTTCTATTATTTTCACAAGTAAAAATTCAGCAATTTTGCCACGTAATCTTTTAGAGAATTTCGCAGTTTTCTTTAAAGTGATAATGTAGGCATGTTTTCATGAGAGGGTTTTTAAGGATTACTTGCTATTTTAAAGGTTTGAGATTTTTATAGCGTATACGTACATACATATGTATATCAGAAAACAAAGATTTTTTACACAAACGTGGACGCATTCACGTTTTATCCCGTAACAAATAAAACATCATTATATGTTTAAACATATATTCAGCTATTAAAATGTGCAAAAAAACTCTTTAGTTCCTTTTATTTAAAATAAATTATGTTGCGCAACTATAAAGCTTAGATTTTTTTTAATATATGTTTATTTTTGCGAAGTAACATTTTTCCAAAAATTTAATTTATAAAATATATTTAAACAAAATATTAGGATTAAAATTATTCTGTTTAGCTAAATATTTCTTTTGACATTATTTTAGACTGGACTCGAAAAAGAAAGTGGTTTTAAATGCTTTTATTTTAATAACATTTTTTAAAGCATTTTCTATCAGCGTATCACAAGTTATTTTTGAACAAAGATTCTATATTTAATAAATTCATGCTATATTTAATAAATTTTATTAATTCTACACATATATATAAAATCATGCTTTATCAGTAACTTATTTCAAATAGCAAAAAACATTTAACACGGTTGAATGATATAAAACAGCGGTACACAGATAACGATGTATCATGCTAGATAAATAAAAATTGAATTCTTATCACTTATAGTGTTTTGAACAAACAGTGTTGTTAAGCTTATATTTTTTGTAAAAAGTCAACGTGTTGTATTAAAAAAATTATAACCTTAATTGATATTTTTGATAAAGTAGCATTTATAAAGTTATTATAATAATATAACATAGGCGGTATAGATAAATAAACTCTGAAATATGATTTTATGTATAGAATCACTATTTATATTTAAGGACGATCGAAAAATTGTGTACAATTGCAATGGAAAACGTACGTATAAGCACATCTTTTCAGAGTCGAAAAAAGGTTTTATGAACTCTATCTAATATCGTCCCGTATCTCTTACGTGTTTTGTCTCGTTTTTTCGCAATTTCTTTGACGTTTCATATTTTTGTTGCTCCTTCTTGCGTATCAGAAAAAAGTGACTATTTGTTATTGTGCCTGTCTTGTCCGCGATCCCACCAGCACATCTGGCCCCTGAGCTCGATGAAAGGACCTGTCATCTAAGAAATCCAATAAATCCTTTGCAGTTACATATGAGCTTTGCTACTGCTTCTTATCATATATTTTTCCATTTTTTTGTTTGGTTAATATGTACATTTAAACGTCTGCTAGATTAATATCATATATTTATTTACGAAGTAATAAATTCGCTGTAAGTGCTATATATAAAATAAAGAGCTTTTCTTGAAAATCTTCTATTCTCGTATTCGATTAAAATTTTTGGAGACGAGGGTCAAACAGTGAAGCTTACTTAATTCGATGGACGAGTATCGTTTTACCAATTTTCGCTGCCGTAATCCAAATTATAATCTCTTGGCCAACTTGATAGAATTTACAGCAAAATAAATTAAAATCAAACTTGCGAATTTTTAATAACTGTTTTAAAAATTCGTTATATTATATAACGAATGTTATTTACATTATAGATTAATTTTATCAACTGTGTACCGAGTAATTGATTAGTATCTTGTGTAAACGATACTTGTTCAAAATATGAACATATACGGATTTAGAACGGTTGTAATACGATAAGATACTATTTTAAGTGTCGAGATATAAAACTTTACACTATAGAAGGTGTTATAGGATTCATATAAAAATATTAATTCTAAATTATTAACATTCGATTAAGCATAATAGAAGTATTTTTTTCTTGTAAATCAGATATTATGTCAGTTATATTCAAATTGTTATTTATTGTAAACATCTTACTGAATTACGAAAGACGAGAGCTCAATGTGAGTTTTGGCGAAAAAATGTTTGTGGAATTTTATTTCGACGCTGTATTTTGTTTTTGTGTATCAATTTGTACGCCATGAAATTTTTATGTACTTTTCGCTGAGCGTACTTTTACTTATGTTATATTACAAGCTTTTAATAATAAAAACGTGAAAAAACTATGCGTTTAAAAAAAGCCCGTTTCTTCCTTGAAAAATATCTTTTCTTAAAAGGCATTTTATGTCCAAGTCTATCCCAAATATACGCCACTAAAAACTAAGTGTAATTCCAGTGACATAAATAATATTAATAACTATGCATTACACGTAACCATAATAACGGAAAGTCTAATTTACTATAAAAACTTATGCGAGTTAGCAAAATATAATTTTATGAGTAACTATGAATTTTAAAATACTCGAATTGAAATTAAAAGTGCAAAAGAGATTTCAAAATTTTTTTTATAGTTCAAACTAGAATTTTGTGATTATTTTCATTTATAAAAATACAATCTGTATAAGATTCTAAATGTTGTGGTTATTTTTTTAACTATAATATTAATATGAAATGCAAAGTAAGGCACTTTTTACTAGCTCAAGTTATTTCGTCTTGCGCTTAATTAATTACTGATTAATATTAATTAATAGATATACTAAGTTTTAGTTTAATTTAGAGTCAGTTTGTTATCCTTGGTGAGTGCAAGATATTACAAAATGGGG
The DNA here is from genome assembly GCF_051122295.1 of Plectrocnemia conspersa. NCBI lineage: Eukaryota > Metazoa > Arthropoda > Insecta > Trichoptera > Polycentropodidae > Plectrocnemia > Plectrocnemia conspersa. The sequence goes on from NW_028277173.1 coordinate 13,612,569, forward strand.
TTGAATATTTGATTGGAAACTTGTCTATTTCAATTATGATAGAATATCATACTGCCATCTGCATACAACTGTATTTATCAAAGCTTGATAATACTATAATTTGTATATATAAAATAAATAAGTAGACCCCTAAGTCAAATAGTGTTTTATGTAGCGTAACCGAATGAAAAACAATGAAAATCATCGAAACCTTGTTTAGAATTTATCGTTATTTCCAATCTTCGTTCAGTACATATCATATCAAATTACACTTTCATTATTGCTATGTTTTTTCTTTTAATGTTTACCCATCGAAGGAGAGTGAGAGAGAAAGAGCTTTCGCCCGCGCACGAAAGCTCCCGCTCTGTTTGTGCGTATACAAGATAAAATCCATCGTAATTCAGCGGCAAGTCGAGCTTTTCACTATTTATTTTGCAGAGGCCTCTTAGTCGGAGGCGGTACATCAACCGAGGGATTATCGGCAATTCCATTTAAGCGCAAAAAGTACCGGGGGACCCCCTGCGAAAAACACGCCCCCCTCGTTTCGTTTTCGGGTTAAACTTACGTGAGTAGAGAAGTAGAAGTAAAGAAAAAGCAGCGCCGGATTCATCCAAGATCGGTATCTGGCGAAAGGCTTATAATGACCGAAGACGGTGAGATGGGATGCTGCGGGATTAGAAAATCACGAGAAGAGCCCGAATCGGCCACAATCAATTCCTTTTATATCATTCCGGCGATTAATATGAGTCCGAAAATTGCGTATGGTAGGTAGTAGCCTAGCGACACGGCGGCTTATATAAATTACTGGAAAAACTCGGCGAAATCTTGACAATCGGTGATATATGTACGTTACACACACGGGTATGTACGTATGTTATATAATGTATATGATCGTGTGTGCGAAAGCCGACCCGCCTGTGCAATATGTAACGTTTTGCCCGGGACAAATTCACAAAACGTGTAACACTCTGGAGCTTTCAATGCATGACGGATTGACATTGACAAGTCTAACTTTGCAGTAGCGTGGTCGCCATTAATATTTTTATTGATTACGTAATATAAACATAATTAATATAATAAATAGCTAAATCCACTTGGAACGCTTGGAGCTTGTCGCGAATAAATTAATAACTATAATTATGTAACATAATTTATTTGGAGAATTTTTACCAACTTACCGCCCAGGTTGCTTTTGCCGAACTTTGCTTGGTGGCCGGGCGATTTCGCAAAATAATGGCAAACAATTATCTTTCTTAGTAAATTCCCTAAAACTTATAAACCAATTAAGATATTTTATTGAAATTTTATATGTAGCTTCCTTATGATTTTTTCGCATAAACATACATTTTGAAAATTAATCTATTAGACATTAGAGTATATGTCGCACCTCGAATTCGATAATTCCACACAGATGAAAAAATGTATTTTATAATCAAAGGAATGCAGTACATTTAGTCTCTTCTGAATTATCGACCGAGACGTATCGCGAAAATTGCTCTTCTCTCAATGATCTTTAGTGATTGTGATTTTAATTTAAAAAAATATTTTCAATCACCCCAAAATGGACGAAGAAGATGACACCTTTCTGTAAAAAAAATTAAGACAGAATGTCAAAAATATAAAATTAAGGTCCCTACAGATGAAACATGGCAGAAAAGGTACAATACCGAATTTGGAAAACAAATAAGAAAAGAGGTTTGAGAATTATATCTAACAGCCAGATGAGACACATGAAAAAACCAGAACGACCGGCTTACAATAAATAAGCATCTTATATATAATTGTTCTAAGCCGCTTCCGGACGCGCACAACTTTAAATGAAACATTCTCCGTTCAATCGTCTACTCTGTAAATCGTATCGCTTTGTATGAACGGTGTGTAACAATACACGTAAACAAAAGAATTATAATAATAAATCATAATAAAAATAAAAATTGAATTTGCTCGATTGATTTTCGAGCCGCCGGTAATGCGTTCTGTTGTTTCGACCAATCAAAAATAAGCATTCAAATATTCAAATAGCTTCGACCAATGAAAAATAAGCATTTGAATTCAAATAGACAGTACCGTGACAACGCTTTTATTTAATAACAAAATTTTGCTACGCGACAATAATTTTCATTAATTCGTCATTTGACTGAATATAAATAATCGGATTGCAAATTAACTAGGTGTGTTATAACTATGTTAACTTAAATATATACATAATGTGTTGACGATTAGAAGAATACATTTATTAAACTAGATAAGCAATCTTCGTAATGAAATCTTCAAATTTTGAATTCCCGGCGACGGACTCCGAGGCCGAAAAGTGAGTTTTTCCTTTTATAAATAATCGGATTGCAACTTAACTAGGTGTGTTATGACTATGAAAATGAAATGTATACATAATGTGTTGAGGATTAGAATAATACATTGATTAAATTAGATAAACAATCATAAAACAATCTTCGTTATGAAATATTCAAATTTTGAATTCCCGTCGCCGGGTCCGGGGCCCAAAAGTGAATTTCTCCTTTTATTTCTCCTTTTATATTACATAAACATTATCATTGATTCCGATTTAATGCACAATTTTAAACGTGAACGTGTAATATATCCTTGGTATGTATGAGGATTGAAAGTTAATGTCGATCAAATCGGCGCTGTCGGCTATATATATCAACCAACGGACAGCTTATAAATGTGTTTTTCCTTGGATGTTATCTAATAAACGACAATTTACAATGATTATATATATGTGATCGCAAACCTGGAATAATCGATAGCCAAAATATCTAAGAGTAGGTTATTTTCAATTCCGATGTGGCAAAATATGTTCAATTTTTGTTCTGTGCCTTCATTCCTCTTTCGGAATAGCCAAATTCAAGATATTCAGTTACATCAAACTTATATAGTATGTTCTTTACAAAAAGATAATACTTGCTGACAGTGACTTCAACATGAGAAGATTCACTCTTTGTTTATATATACCAATTCTACGTTGTGGCCATATAAGTCATCAAATTGCTCCCTCATTGCTTCTGAAAAATAATTAAAAACACCTTTATCAAGAGTTAAGCATTGAACACATTATTACTACTAATATAATTAAATTTAAACGACAAGCTAAGAACAAAATTGACGGAAGATACTGTAGAGGATTAAACACATAGATTGACATATCTTCATCTTCTTCAAAATAGTCGCAATATGTCATATATTAATTGTTTGCCATACGTAAATGTTATTAGATCTATCATTGCTTCTGAAAATTAACTGTAAACGATAATATATAGTGGGTAAAATGTTACTTTGTTTAATTAACTTTGGTATGTATACCTTTAATTGTCCAATCACCGCTGTTTGTCTTTTAATATTAGATCCTGGAAAGTCAATGGTAATTTTGTTAGAATAACCGTGACATATTATTCATATAACCAAACACTTACTGGCACACTCATAATTTATAGTTGTAATTATGTTATACACTTTAAATCATCTTCAATTGACACTTTGTATGAAAAATGTTTTGTTTAATTAACATATTTTACTGTTTATTGAATCGCACTAAGCTGTATCCCGGCGCGCGCTTGACTGATGACAGAACTGTCAAATGTAAGCAACTGAGGGGATATCCCGATACATGATCGGGATATCACCGCGCGCTTAAGAACGAACTACGAAATTGATTTTAACGATTTAAATTGTAAAACACTTATCAATATATGTTTAAAAATCATCAAATTCCAAAAAAAATATTTTTTTAAATATTTTAAGTTTATACGGTATTTAAAATATAATATAAATAATGTTGATTTTTATTAGCTTCTCTTAACAAAAAAAATATGTACTTGAATTTTGGCGAACGTTGGCAATTTAAATTAATAGTTTTTGGAGAATTTTTAAAATTTCGCTTGAAAAAACATTTTAAAAAAAAAGGGGGAAAATTTCAAAATAAGTACTATTCATTACCAACCAACTACTAAACACATAGTGTTGCAAGAATCTCTCTTACTGACCCCTTTGAAAGGAAACTACACAAAATTGTAAAATATTTTATAACTAATTTAATTTTTTCAACTTATTTAAATATTTTTTAAATTATAAAGTTTTAGAATAAATTTTCAAGATTTATTCAAAATATTTTTTTCAACCTTGAAAATATTTTTTATTTTATTATGGATTTTAAATATTCTTAATTTATTATAGATTTTAAATATGTTTAGTTTATTATTAATTTTAAATAATGTGAAAATTTTTTGCACTTATTAATTATTAAAATTAATAATGCTGCGCAGATAAATCATTTACTTTAAAAAATATATAAATATAAATATTTTTTAATAAAAATTGACAAATGTCTCAAAATTATTATTATTTTTAAAGCGCACTTTTGGTCTAAAGTAACAGATTAAATGCTTGATATTTTCAGTTTATTATTTCTTTCTAATTGGCTTTTATATTTACACATAAAACATATAAACAACTTTTTTAAATTATAAATCAACTTATGGTGTAACTAAAAAAAGTTCTTATTGCTAAGATTTAAATTTATGATAAAATTGTGTTATATGCAATTTATTTATTGGTTCCGTAAGCTTCGCTGTATTGAGATTTCACTGTACAATTTTCAATTTATTATTATCTAGCCAAGTTCTAAACCTATTTATAAATGATATGCAATATTTAGATTTATCATTAAATATCTAAGTTTCAAATATAACGATAAAATTTAACGTTTCAAATCTAATAAATAATATAAAATGTTTTCTTCTGGAAATATTTAGTCAAGTTGTAAACCTATTTTCAAATGAATTGAAAATGTTAGTAGTTTTTTATAGATTAAACCATTTTGTCTATTATTGAAAATCCTAAATAATAATGTCCAATTTGAACCATTCATTTTTTTTTAAATATTTAAAAAAATCAGAACGAAGCAAAAATTATATTTAAAACCCAAAAAGTTGAGGGTCCGGTATACGCACACTCGCTAGCTTTCGGTACCTCACGATAGTGAGGTACCGACAGCTAGTCAATCTATAATGGACTGTAATAAATATATGAATATTATATTTAATAATAATAAATATATGAATTATATATTATTATTTGGTAACTATGTATTGGTCACGCCGATCAATACATAGTGACCAAATATTTAAAAAAAAAGCAACGGAATAAACAAATAAATGTTGTTTTTTTATTTATTTCAATGCGCATTGTTTTATTTGTTCAGTGTCTATCGAAAGTTGAATCGTAACAGCAAAATTAAATTTTCTTTTGAGTAAGGCTAAAGGGTGGATGCAGAAGTCAGTGGAATCTATCGATTCTGAAGACATTTCACCAGTTTCTAGTACATTTTATCGTACTTGTGCTGTCGATCCATCAGAAAGACTTTCCGATAAACTGCAAAAACCATCAGCCAATAAAAATAAAAAGTGGAGATATACGTGAGAAAATGTCGTGTTTGTTCTGCACATAGAATAAGGAAAGATACAGATGCAGAAGTTGGGAAATTTCTTTTCATATTGACGAATGTTTTTATACGTTTAAAAAATATTGAAACAGATAAAAAAGTGTAAATAATAAAAATAAATAGTGATATAGTGTGGTTTATAAGTGTAATGGTGAAAATAAATGTGTCCGTGACAGTTGTAAGCAGAAAAAGGACGTCGAAAAATTTGGTGAGTGAAAATTTACTATATTATATTATAAACGGATATTTTTCATAAATCGTTTATACAAAAAAATAATTTGTAAATATTGCAACCATTTTCCATTTACACAAAATATTAAGAATGAAAAATACATATTAATTCATTCATGATTTTATTCCTCAGCGATTCTTTTAAGTGCAATATTATTTTTTTTAAATTATTTTACAATAAACTAATACGGCGATAATTTATTCGAATTGTAGCTTTTTTCTCCTGATTTTTTAATTTATGAATCATTGCGGTTTTTCAAATAGTGAGGAAACCGGGAAAAATGTTCGTAAGTTAATGGATGATATTTTTTCGTAAGTTAATGGATGATATTTTTTGGAAGTTTTTTGATTACTGTGTAACGATTTTACTTTTAATTTTACAATAACATACAGAATTTAAGATTGAAAAACTTTGTTAATTGATGTACTATCAACCGAGATGTTTCGATTTTATGTTTACCTAGCCAGAAATTTTGACCCTGAAATTTATTTCTGTTAGAAGTGTAACATAAAATATTATTTTTTTATATGAAATATATAATTATTGTTTGTATAAAAAAATTGCATAAAAAAATTCACGTGCCTCAAAAAGACGACGTCTCATTGCATTCCGTTGCAATGGGTTAAGACGAGTCTTTTTACAAAAATTTGAAGTAAAATATATTTTATTTTTCTTTTGATAGTACGTAGAAATATTATACTAGCATCTTTGATTATTATATAGAGACAAACTTGGTGGTATCCCAGTATTTTTTTAATAAAAGAAAACGCATGACGCAGGACTCATGCTTGAGTTCACGGCCACTAAATGTTCTTTTAAGACTCGTATACGAGTCCGCGGACGTTAAGCTGTTGAAATATTTTTTTACTATTCAACACCTCTAAAAACACTAAAATATTTAGGACTAGATAATTACTTTTAAATTCTATTATATATTGGTTAGAAATACATATTATTTTTATGTACTATCCGTTAATTTTTTTAACGAGTGCGGTATGCATCTACATTAAGACTACCAAACTGTTGTAGAATATGATTTTTATGAAGCTATTTAATGCATTAAAGAATTGCCGAATATATTTTATGTATTATATATATAGCTAAAAACGTTGGCCTCCGATTCGAAATATTATTGTGAAAAGATTCACTTTTTAGGTATAGTTTTATTTATTTCTTAAATTTTTGATAATATTTTTCTTTGACATTATACAAATAATGATTTTTAATTGCATTTTTATGATTGATTACAATAAGCAAATTTACATTTTGTTTAAAAATGGTAATTTTTTTAACATAAAATATAAATGATAATATTTTATTTGATTAATTTTATAATCTTTTTAAACCCAATCTTTCATTATTTTCTTCAAAAACATTCAGAAACCTATTTACGCAATGGACCTTTAATTTTGCATTATAGTTCGTAAACTTATTATCTCGTACAGATCCATAGTACTTTATAATAAACTCTCAGTCTGCGACTGTTTTGAATTTGATTGTTTGGGGATTTAAGCTTTGCCATTGTTTATATTAAGTTAAACATTACGTTACTCTCATGTATACATACGCTGAAAGCCATGCGACAACCAAAAGTTCTCCGTATAAAATCAATGGAAAAATAACTAATTGTTTTTTGTTTTCTTTATATATTTGTAATTTATTTACTTTCTTCCAAAAATATGTTTTATATTAAAAAAAACCCCAACGTCCACTGGTCGATTACTAACAACTTTCTTATTTCAATCACAAAACTACCTAAACTTGAAAATACTCTTTTACTACCTAATGAACTCAGTTGTTTTTAAGGCATTAATATGGAAAATCTTATATATAATTGTTCTAAGCTGTCGTTTTCGCTTCTGAAGGCGCTAGTCTATTCTATTGTGTTGTACATTAAATTCATAGTCCTGGCTCATTTCTCGAACGACTTGCGACGTATTGGATCTAGCTGAAACGAGCGACCAATAAAAAATAGTATTTAAATATGCTACCGACCAATCACAAAATCTAATTAAAATAATTAATATCAGAAAAATAATGGCTGACAACAATATATTTTTCATTCGATTTTACATGTTTGGATCTACTAATTAACTATGTACGTTTTAACCATGAAAATGTAATATATGTATAATATATACAGAATATGTGTGAGAATTGAAAATTAAATAAACATTGATTAATGCTTATATACGATTAAAAACACTTTTTTGAGCGGCTTAAAAATACATAGTATTGTCGCTTCGTACTGTACTGAAGTATATATCTAGTATCTACATATCATATATAGTCATATCATGTATAATATAAGACACTATGTATGTATATATGCGTTGGTATACCCAAAAAAGGTATTTGAAAAAAGAGCATTAAAATCATTAAAATAGATAAAAACAATATCCGGCTAAATGACAGCTAATAACAGAGGTGATTTTGATTTGGCTTTTCGCGTATATTCGTACCGTTTGACTAAATATAATTTAAAAGGTACGTTTTATCTATGCAAATACATATATATTATAAAACATAATATATGAAAGTGACGTCATAAACGGCGTTGATCTTTCGAGTCAACTGCGGCCTTGGTTGCCAAAAATTTAATGTTTTTGCTATAATTGTCAAGTATGTTCAGCTAAGTAAATTGGCATCATATTTGCTCAAGAGGAATGTCAAGAATAACATTCCTACGTTATAGATTTTTACGAATCGCCAAATAAGTCGTCACATCTTTCTCTTAATTTGAAAAATAATTATAAACCATAAGTGCTATGTACATATAAAGTTAGAAGTGACTATTGAAGAAAAAAATACGACTATTAAGACACTTTTTACTTAAATAATTAAGTACGATAACTATATACTTGAATATGTAGATGTGTTTGATTTTAAAGTATTAATAATTGCAAAAAATATTTGCATTATATTTGCCCGAGAGGAATATAATCACTATTCATTCCTGAGTCTCATATTTCTACAGTCATCATATAATCTCATTGCTATTAAAAAATAATTATCAGCAATTAGAACTATATACAATAGTCTTACATTAAACACAATATTTCTACTTATAGTTCATAAGTGATAACTAAGAAAAACATATGACGGAAGTTACATTAAAGTACGTATAGATCTGCAATTTTTATTGTTTGCCATACATAAATGTAATAATATGATGTACTGTACCTGCAATAATCAAAACAATGTAACATTCTTACATTAAAAAAAAAATAAAAAGTGGGTTACAAATCAAGATATACGTTACCTTACCATCTTTCAACAGTTGCTGCTTTGTTTTTCTCTTACGCACATCACACGACACGTGTATAGTGCTGCTATTTTAATTTATGACATACTTGTTTACTTATTTTTTTTTAAATTCAGCACCATCTGATTCCTAGCCAGGATTTAAAAAAATGAGAAAATTTGTAATGTTGAATTTTTTTTACCTCTGACGATATAAAAAATGTTTTAGCCACCCCGATCTATACCAAATCGTGCACACATCGAGAGGCTCCTCGAGACGCTTGTTATTTTTTCCAATTTTCCGCCGCATCATCACAATGTCCTTTAATGAGCAATCGAATGTTTATACTCGGAGGGTTTCCGGGGCCCCTAATTGTCCGAATAAATCACCGCTGGTATTGGATTGGCCGTATTAATTTTTATTTTTACCGCCGGGTCCGCCTCGGATTATGGCTCACCGCGGCGGGCGTAATGAAGTTGTTAGTATTCAGGAGCACGCCTTACGAATGTTTTTCAGGCTTTCGCGGAGTGCGGGGAAAAATGTTTTTAATAGAAATGTTAGTCAATCTTTGCGGCGGCTAAGAATCTCGCGACGCGGACCAAAGGGAAGAACGAGGGGTGTGCTCGAAGAAGAGAAGCCTTCCCGTGGAACCTTATTAAATTACATTATTTATGTCCGCGAGGGGTTGGCGCTTTTCTAATTTGTGCACCCCGCGTATGAAAATTCTGAAAACGTTCGCAGGATGGAAACCCGTGGGTTTTTCGAGAAAGCTTCCGTCTACGTTGGCTCTAAATGCTAATCCGGTTGCTTTATCAAGCGGCATAATTGTATCTTAACGATCGGGATAACGTGGGTTGTAAATTAAAAACACGTTTAATATGTACAGCATCTGATTAAATAAAAAATGTAATGGGAAATGTGATACAGGAGGTGGTAAAAATTTGGAACGGTCTATACTCGGTTTAGCGAGGGTATGGAGTATGATTACACGACGTATTTGAAGTAGTCATGAAACTGTAGATAGCTAAACACCGAGAGTTGTTTTTATGCATTTTTAAAGAACAGTGAATTCTACATTTAAAAATAAGTCGTAATCGCCACACCTTTGTTTTTCCAAATATTCTTTCTAAATAATATTTTTAGGGTTATTTAATGGTTCATCTTATCCTGTGCATAACGTTTAAAATTTCATGACTTCCAAAGTCATCGTTTTATTACTGTTACTATATGTACGTAATACATCACTATGCATAATTTAAACAGTCTCCTGACACATTCGCAATGTCATCCATTCATCTGGCTCAAGGCTTCCACCATACATTTTCTACGTGGTAATTTTTTGGTTCTATCTATCATCGTCTCCCCACGTTACGCGATATATCAGTAGGGCTGCCGTTTCAACTTATTCACTTAGTTCCACTTTGAAATCTGGGCGAGATTATTGCATAAACAGACTTTAAACGTGATCTGTTTTGTAAAAGTTGCAAACTTTCCTAGACGCAGCCTTATGTAGCGTATATCATTGGAACTTTCATTATTGAATGCCAACAAATCATGGTTAAATTTTATTTTATTTGTTTTATTTATATGTGATAAAAGTAATAAAGACACGTTCAAATGTACTTAATACTTTGTTTGCTAATAAAAATTCCAGTATCGTTACTCTCCTTTATGCATATGCGTGTATTTGTTTTGGCAACCACCTTTTTATAACCTTATTGGTTCGAAGAAAAATAAGCATTTGTCGTCCCCTTTTACGTACACAAAAATGCTTATATAAAATACATATGTGTCTTTTTGTTTGCATCTTATAAAAGAATTTGCGGCGTGCTTGATCTGATATGTACTGTTTATACATGGTGATTCATGTGCCACTTTTTTGCTCGTTTAATTACTTACTTTTATTCTAATAAAATATAGAATACTGATTTTAAATAAAATATATATATGAGAAATAATGTCGTTTAAATATCCTTTATTCAACGCTTCACGGACATAAATTATTTCTACTACATTTTCCATAATAGCTTATATTGCTTAAATTTTTTCTTGAATGGAGATTATTGACACACATATACAGTTATGTGAAGCTTAATCGGGCAAATGTGAATGTCATTGGCAGATCTGATAGGCACTAACTATTATATTATGGCATATGACAAATTAAAAACTATGCACTATTGTATATTGTTTCATTGAATAAATAAACAGATCTAAATAAATGTATTCGGTAAAAATAAATACTTATTTTATGATTTTTTCATATTTAATAAATTTAGAAACCAGCTTTGAATAAAATATATTTATTAATCAATAAATCTGTTTAAACAGCCACCTTTTATTTTTACAATTAAATTTGGATACAGATCTGATTTCACTAAATGATAAAAATGTATGTAAAAATTACACTGCATGAAAAATAAAGTGCAAATTAATAAAATGCTATATTTTATACGTCATTTCATCATAATTTTTTACATACTACATTTCAATATTGTTGTTAAAAAATTATAGTCTTTCTGTAGTATTTATATGTACATACTATTGGATATGTTGTTTTTATACTATATATATATATATATATATATGCCTTGAAGCACACACGTATTTTGTTGTATAACAATATTATTTTTGAAGGAATAATAATCCCGTAGACTGTGCTATTACATCAAGAATAGTGATTACGCTATTTCAAGCAATTGAGATCTTTTCATTTAATCTGCGAAATTGTACGTTTATTTCGACTAAAATATCGTTGGCCTAGTTTGCGCTCGTGAACCCGGCGAGCAATTCTAATATTGCGACAAATATTTTCAGAAAAGCGCTTTCTTTAACTTTATAAATTGTATATTTGTGTATTTTTTCAACTCATAGCGAAATTGAGTGAGAGTAAAAAACATTTATAAACTATAATATGAAGCGATGAATTTGTACAGGTAACACTATCTTATTTTCCCATCAAGAAAATAACAAGCGCACTCCTTCGGTAGAGTAGAGTAGAAAGAAAACCACCTTTAAATGAATGCCTAAACAGTAACAAAGTGGAGAAAATCCCTTCACAGCTTCGTATTTATTTTCCAGGTAACTACCAAACGCTCTCGGGCGTCGGTGTGCAAAGAAAACTTTTATGAAACATATTTACTTTTTTCTTCTTTTGTATAATACGAGTAAATACAATTTGCGATAATGGCGAGTAAAATGACACAAGTTTATATAAAAGTATAGTTCAAAAAGTGAAGTGACTGGAGTTATAAGTGAGGCGTCAATGGCGTAATGGATAAATGTTCAAGTTGTGATGCGAAAATCCTGGTTTGGTAATAAAATGTATTTTTTTTGTAGACTTTTAAAAACGCATTGTGTCCATATTTTAGTTTGTTGTTTTTTGTAAGATTGTGGTATCGTGCGTTTGATATTAAAATATTATGCTGTTGAAATGTCCTTAAAAATTTAAAAAGTTATCTTTTTTCTCTTTTAATTTAATATAAATATGGTAAATTGATAAAACGGAGCCAAAACTGATTTTCAAGCAAAACAATAATGAAGCAAAAATTAAATTTTTATTATTTTTCTGAATTGAAAAAAAAAATTCTAAGCATGTAATGCTATCCTTTACTTGTCAAAAATGCTGTATCCGATATTATTTGCGCTAGTAATATAATGAAATTAATTATCTCAAGTTAATTGCATTGTGAAATTTTACCATAGAATCAGTCTTTATTTTGATCTACAATATATCATGTTATGATATCTTTCCCCTTTTTCGTTTTTCATATAACCTTGGCAAATTTCTTAATTTTCTTAATGGTGTTTATCCAAAATGGATTCCAGTCAACATCTTCAGCGGTGATTATGCATATGTACGTACATATATATTTGCTTCAAATCGCGATTCGAGACACGCCAGGTGTTCGAAACCTTTTGTGTGCGTTCGAACCATTAAATTTCTACGCTGGTTTAACTTTCAAAAGCTCTCGTTCTCCTGCGCCGTGATTAGATCGTGATGTAGTGCCAGGACTCAAGAACAAAGATTTCATTGTGATCTGCGTAATCTGATATAACTACCGGCATGATTTGTTCAGCGCTCGTCGCTCAATTTAACCACTACTTCCATCAATAAAGAACCCATATACGTATAAGTATACTAACCGGCTTTCGTCCTCGTTTTATCACCACATGCTTCTGCACACACACACCATAATACCATTGTAATGAGCTCGCGTTGTTTGTACAAATAAGGGCTCTTTTTTCCTGTTTCTGTTCTAGTTTTCAAAGAAAAAATCCCCCTCGATAAAACGAACGTCTATCCGTGTCGATGAATTTTTAATTTAAAATATGCTTCACCATGAATATTCAATTGGCGGAGATAAGTTTAAGAAAACTGATGAATATTGAAACGCGAACGCTTTAGCACAAGAAGACGAACACTTTTGTGTTATAGCCATTTTTTGCGTCAACAACAAGGAAAGTTAAAACTGTTTATTATCGTTTCTGTTGTTCGCCTTTAACAAAGTAAAAATTTTCCTTATTCTTTCCATCTAGTCGTGCTTTTTTACAGTTGCCTCCGGGTAATTGCAGCAAAGTTCTCACGTAGAAAGTTTTTCGTTCCACTTAGAAGGAATGATCTGCTGATGTTCGATTTTAAAAAGAAGGGAAAAAGTTTGATGATTACCAAGTATTGCTCAGGATCGTTCTGCGAGGGCGATTTGTATAATTTCAGTATTAAAAAAAAACACTTTTGTCTATTAACTGAATTTGTATACTAATTTATTTTATATATAAATATAATGTAGTATGAAAGTAATGTATGTTTATTTTATTTATATTAATTTATATTTTTTTTTTGTTACAGGTAAATACTACTCTGCATTTTTACTGGCGAGACAAACATAATGTGCAAAGGACACTTATAGATAAGTTTTATTTTTCTTATGATTTAAATGTCACACAATTCAATACGCTTTATCACACTTTCTTGAATTTATAAATTAATTTAATCATATATGATTTCATATAATGAACACTGCAATATTATCACGTTCCGTACTATAAACTTTGCTGTTTGTAATCATTATACATTACATTCTTAGAATTTTAATGTTCAGTTTGATCTAAACATGAACACTTTTTTATTTTAAATATTGATATATTATTAACCCTTTGAGTAGTGAGTTAATTTATACACATTTCCAAATCCAAGAAAGCATGCATATTTCTAAACATCTGGCGCAGACCAATCCTTTCTTATGCAGCGGTATAAAATAATGCGGTGGATATATAGCATTTAAAAATATTTTTACAAATTTAATTTCAAACAAAAAGAGGCTTTATGAAAATTTTCGAGAAATCAGCAAATTTATCGAGAAATAAAAGTTCTCGATTTTGCACTTTTAGATCTGATATTGGTGTACCTACATACAAACATACTTATTTCAAAGCTGGAAACCCTAATGTTAGTATGAACATAGCTCATCACATAGCATCAACATCAACTCCCCATGTTATACTAATTCAAGTGCTGTTTTACAAGCATTAAAATATTTTCCAGCCTAATCTTTAAATAATTTAGAGTAACTCGCGTTAATCAAGTCGCTTTGAATGCGACCCGAGACACGAAAATGACCGCGTGAAATGCGAAAAAAGTCCCGTTTTCGCCTTTTCACTTTTACAACCGGGAGTTATGGTCCCGACATTGCGTGTTGGGCTCCCCACACTGCTCGCCTTCGGAGCCTTGCTTGTTGTGTGTACCGTATACCGTTTTTTTTTTGTGCAAGAAAACAAATCTAATTTAAATCAACATTAAGGAAACGCCAGGGGCCCCCTTCCTATTCAACGACATGTTTTTCCTTTCATCATGATCACACCCCCCTTCATTTTTTTTGGAAATTGTAAAGCATAATGTATTTATGCTTTTTAATTTGGCCTAATGATTATATATATTCGGCTTGCTTTATTTATGTCTTTTGCTTCGGCCACTGGCGAGACATCGTTCGTTAATATAATTACTCCAGAGAGACCGGCCGCGCTTGCAAATCCGTAAAAAATCTGAGTTTCCATTAACCTTATTCTGCCACGTTGTATATTATTTTATTCAAGAAATAAGGCTGTGATAATAATTAATTAATAACCTTCTACCGTTTTTTACTCGCTGGTAAAGTAATAAATTGTCATAGATAATGGAGCTCGTTTTGTATTTCACAAATATCCGCATTTTATATAAATATTTTTACCTCTCACGTACCTAAGTAGTATATATATATACAATCGGAATCGGTCGTAATTAAAAACATGACACTAGTAAATTTCGGAGAAAACCTGATCAATATCATAGGTTTATTAAGGAAGTTTGATAGTTTTATTAATAATATTTAATGAAGGGTAGGCGACTTTTTAATCTCGAAGATCCAAACTGTGTATTAGAAATCTAGCTTGTGAAAGCGGATATATTATTTTAACTATATATTAAAAATAGGTTTGTTAACGACAAACACGTGTGTACGGTGAGTACAGGCGTCTTGAAGTCTCGAAATTTCCTTTCAATTGTCAAAGACATGACTCAGTATCTCTTTGTAGCGAATACCGAACAATGAAGTTCCCAGTATAACAAATTTTCAATTTGTCCCCGAAAAACTTTCATAGAGAATGTTTTCATTATAGCGAAAACTGATATCAGTATAACGAAATATTTTGATCAGAACTTAAGAATGACGTTACAACTTGACACAATATTTCTCCGAATTCACTTCGTCTTTGATTTGGCGTGTGTCGGATGTGTTTATAAGCGATATTCAAAGTGTTTCACCGACTCGAGAGGTTATTTTGCTGCTGTAATAATATGTTAATTAAAAATAAAAAAAATATCATCTTCTTTACATTCAATATAGCGACATTTTTTTCGATCCCGTAAGCTTCGCTATACTGATATATTACTGTATATTGCATAACTTAACTAAGCCGAGTAGTGAAGTATCAACTGTATTTCTATTCTTATATATTGTAATATAACATCAAACATATAAGCGCCAGGCATAAATTATTTACCCACGCATTTGTGCATTATAATGTTCTAAAAAATATATAATTTTTAGAGATAAAATGAACTAATTTTAAGAGCTTTTAATATTTAGTTTTTAGTTCAATAGTATTGACGTTAAACTTTATACGTAGTTGAGTTTCGAGAGTTAGTTAATTTCATTAGTTAACTATGAGCGAAGCCTTCTTCATTTGAAAAGTTCGTGGTTTCCGTGAAGCTTGCTTGAAACTTTTAATATCAAATGGTTCAAGTTTCAATAATAAATACGATGAAAAAATATTGGATCCATATCATATATGCATGTATGTATTTGTAAATACAATAATGAATTTTTGTGGGTAAAAGTTGTTTACTTCTTTTTGTAGACAACATTAAAATACAATAGATATCTATATAATTTAAATGGAGAATTAGCTTACGTAGATAACTTCTATTAAATATGAAACATGTGTATATCGGTCAAAATACTGCAAAATTTTTCGTTCATTAAAATAAAATTCTATAATTCATGTCTTTCTTTCTTTCATATTTTCCTATGACAACGTGGAGATGCTAGGAAAGAGTTACATAACAATTTACAGAAGTTTAACGTAATGAAATTTTAGAATAATGCGTTTATTTTTTTTGTGTGCTTGGGGTCAGTATTAGGGGTTTCAGTTAATCGTAGTTTTCGACTATTAAAATATTAAATAAAAAAATGGATGAATTATTGGAATATTTGAATATATTCGTAACTTTATTCTCGGTTTTTATCGATATTAATTTATTTAACTACTTAGTGCAAAAAATCATATAATTTCCCATAAAATATTATTTAATTAAAAAATAATTATTGGTTTATAATAATTATTTTAATTAATCATTAATTACTTACTTAAATTTTATAAGATATACATAACACATTACTGTCTTTTTCGAGTAAAATCTAATATGTTTTAATTGAACGTTAGCTTTTTGACAAATAATTCTTAATTTTAATATTTCAAATATAATTTTCAGTGTACATATGTAGTTTTCATAAAAGAGGCACAGTGAATTTGATTTTAACTCAAACACGAATATTTTTGAGAAGTGTCTCATTTTCTCGTATTTTAACAGACGACACACATGTTTATGTTAAAATTTAGTGTAGGCAAATACACTTCCCAAATGACGCCTTTACGTCTCAAAATAAATAAATACGAAAATTCATCATGTACTTATACAGTTACGAAATTTGGGAAAATATGATGCACGTATTCCAAGATCTATAATGAAAAAGAATGAACCATTTCCATCGTAGGTTTTATCGAAAGTACACTTGTGCTAATGGTTAATTCTACGAAGTCATATTGAATCTCGGCAAAACGACCGTTTTAATTCTCTGAGCTTTCCATGTTTTCGGTACTAGTCACTCGGGTATATTGAGAGAAAAAACGACTTCATAGTATACAAATCGAACGATTATTTTACGAATATTCGATCAATTATTCGAATATTTATATAATTGAAAATTGGATCAATAATTCTAATATTCGATTGGGAACCTTAATTAGTGTATGTTAAATGAGCCATCATTCAGGGTTGTACATCTCATTCAGCTCCTAAAATTCTGAACTAGCCTTATAATTTTAAAACGAATTTTATTGCATAAAAAATAATCATTGAATCAAGAAAGTTATCACAAAGTTTAATAACTGATTACCATGTTAAAGGGAACGATAATCGTTATTTTGAAGAACTTTTTGAAGAGGCGCATTCTATATCTTCTTGTAATGAAAGTTATTTTGGACCAAATCACAAATCGTGATAACCCATGTTATATTGCGACTATAATTATGATAAAAATATCTAATGAAAAATGCTAAAATTAAATTAAAATAATTAGAGAAATTTTTTAGACTTCGTTTATATTATTTTAACTCACTGATTTTGGAAAATTATGGAACGCATTCCTTATTTTTCAACGTAAATCGTGTGTTTTTATGCGTTATCCTGTGAAAATCATATACCGCCTAAAAAGAGACCCCCAGTGTAATCTCAAATATACATTTGTAATATTATCAATCAATACTATTTCATTGTTTGCTTACATAAATCTCACTTAACTTTTAATTCGTTTGGTGATATTCAAGGGTGATAACTTGATATTTTTATTTAATATCACCGCGAAGAAGAAGATCTGCATTAATCATTTCTCGCTCGGCGTTTTCATCCACGAGGAAAATCCCCTAGAGGATGTTTCCTACATTACTTTTCCTCCGGAGAACTCGATTTTTTCCTCACTATGCTCTCTTCTTTTTATTAGTACGCTTTACGGCGGTGCATGGATGACGTCGGGTAGTTCTCGGCGATATTAAAAGTATTAAATATACGCGTTTTTATGACTTGCGTCGTTGTTTTTTCTAAACGGATGAACGTTACAATTATTATTGTTATTTCCATCTATGTGATTCAAAGCGATTCATCTCTTTACATAGAGATGGCCTAATGAAGGAGTTTGTCTGGTGGTGTGTCTTTTTGTTTGCGCTTGTTCGTTTTTGCGTCTTTGCGGTTTTGTGGTATGAAACTGTTAGAAAGTTTCATTAAGCATTCTCGGTTTGGAGTTGGCGTCGTATGTATAATATGAATTACGTAAGGATGTAATTTTACTTTTCGGATATGTTCTGATTTGTAGTTAAACGTAGACTGCAACGAGAATACATTAGATTATTTTATATAATATGAATGGGATTTTTTTTAAATTAAAATATATTACAATATGTACGCATTATTTATTTATTTATATCAAGCAAATCTGATAAGGAGATTAAATATTTTTTTATCAATATTAAGAAAAACTTGATGAAATTTTGATTTCATTGCATACTTCTAACTGTAAATTATTGTTATTATTGTGTCTTAAAACGTTTTAAATTTTTACCTTATATGTATAGTATTGATAAAACATATTAAGGTTGTATGATTGATGTGTACGACAATAATTGATAATAATTACAAAATCATGTTTTTTTTTTATTTACGTAAAACCACAGAAAGCTACGTTACAAAAGCTCACTCTTTGTAATAAATACTGAAATCTCTCTGGTTACTGTGATAAGTAGTTAATATATTATTAATGAACATTTACTTTATTTAACGAAGTAAAATAAAAAAAATATATTATTTTACAGAAAAGTATAGAAAACTTTGAATATGAACGATTTCCAGTAATCTTGCTGGGATGGACGTTTTTGTACGAATGCTTTCTTCATAATGGAGATCTTAGCAAACAATCTCCAAGTAGAGAAAGATTAGTGCTACGGGGATACGACATGAAAAGCTCTTTCAGCTTTTAATAGACGTATAATACATTTATATCAAAACCGTATGATTTTCATACAACTTAAAATAGCATTATTCTATTATAATATAATATTTAACACTAGTATGCGATATTATAATATAAATGATAATGTTTTTTATATACAATAATAATCCTATGCCTTATATCATAATATGGACTAAAATAAAGGATCATTGCTTTTATTTAATATAAAATTATGTAGATCACGATACACTTTTTATAAGATATATATTTTAAAATGCGATTAAATATAATTTATTTGCGTTGTACTTTAATGAAGTCTCAAAATTTATATTATCAAGTTCTTGCATCACCAGTTTCTCAACTAATATACTCCGTGACTTGTGACGTTGTTGTTTATGATGGCATTAGAGGGTTTTCCCTCTGAATTTGATTCACACGTCTCATCGCTCATCTTCAACCAGTAAATTTTATCTCAGCAGACTTTTCGCATTATCTTTTTCAAGCGTATGGATATATCATTGTAATAGAGGCTGTTTTTAATATATAAGTAATTTATTAACGAATAGAAATGTAATGAAATATACTTTTTGTATCAAGTAAAACTAGGTGTCGGCATCAAGTCTCAAATATCGCACTATTCGTTTTTAATTCCGCTCTTCACGCTGATATTATTGCGTTCGTAATTTATTTTTTATAAAAAAATAATGATAAACAGACTCTTTAAAACAGCCAAAATAATACTGATCCTTTCAAAGTAGAAGACTAGAATACAAATTACATCTTTTGTATTAAAATGTAATAATAAATATTGCTATGTAACTAAAATTAAAATAATCAAATAAGGCTTTGTCCCGCCCGTTCCACTCTTATTAGTCTTCTGTTTTCACCAAAACAGTGATAAAATCTCTCAATGCAGCAGTACAAACAAGTAGATATGGATTTTGAGAAGGCGTTTGACAAGGTTTTTTATGGGATATTATTAAAAAAAATTGTCGGACTTCGGTTGCTCAGATGATTTAGCTCGGTTACTTGAGTGTTCGTAGACAGTTCGTAACCTGTGACGGCCGATTGTCGAAAGAATATTTCACCCTTTTGGGGGTTCCTCAAGAACCCAATTAGGAACTTCTGCTCTTCACGCTAATTATTAATAACATAAATACGGCAGTTATAAATTCAAGTCTTTATAAAATTGTCCGACAACCGTCCGCCTTTTAGTGTCGGAAAGTGCCAGGTTATATATTTTTTTGATTTTCACAATCATATTATTCCTTCGATCTCAGTGAAAACATTTTGGCTAGAAAACTGAAGATCTCGAAATCACTTTTAAGATTAAATGGAATTTCTCTACACGTAAACGACGTCCGCGAAAAATATTTCAATATGCTTAGCTTTGTTATGAAGAATGCGTTTCACTTTATTTCGTAGCATTCTTGAATCAAGATCTATAATTTGAAATCTTCGAATAGCCAAACTCTCTCTAAATCGAAAAAGTTAGGGAAAAGTTCTTGAGATACTTTTATAAGAGGATATTTTGTTTCTATCTGTTCTTGTATCTCAGCTTCATTTTTTAAGAGAGTTGCGATACGATTCTCTGAGTTCTCGCAGAAAGTTGTATGTCGTTAAGCATTTATTTAAACTACTGAAGGGTTCTTTTAACAATTAGGGTTCCGGAACTTCTCCGAGAATCACGATTGCGTGCTCTTCTGATGCTTGTTCGAGTCAGGATATCCGCACTAGCCGACTCCCCTGTGGCTGTCGCCATTGCGCATTGCTCTGTTTAATGTCAGCTATGAGAAGCTGGCCCAGTTCGTATCATAGTTTGCTTTTTGATGTATTATGTTTTTTTCTCTTTCTTACTGTGTATTATTTTTGTATATTTTTGTGTATTGTAATAATATCGTAATGGAATCTTTTCAACGATAAATCTCATGTCCAGTCAAAATGAAATTTCTCAGTTGCAAATGATGTTTTTACTTTAAAATGTACTCAGAACAATTAGCTTAATTAGGATTGTAAGTTGAAAGCGAATCAGAATGTATTTTTTCTGACTTAGATTTTGTATAAAGTGTAATATGTAAATAAATGTTTTATTAATATTATGCGTATATACCAAAGTTGTGCTGAAAAACAAAGTTTTAAAGCAAATGAAATATATATTATACGTATATATTATATATTTTTTATTTAATTGAGAATATATAAAATTGCAAATTTATTTTTTCGAGAAATGTAAAGTGTAGAGCTATTAAAAATCTTTTTTTATGCATCATTATAATTTAATCCCTAACTTATAATTGCATATTTAAATTCTAGTTTATGAAGTATTGCTTAAGAGTCTATTCCTGGTATTGCTCGCAAATGTATTCCGAGTGTGACATCGTTACTTAGAAACAGGCTACCTGTTTTTTTGTACCGGTGGATAAAAACAGTTTGCCTGCACTTATTTATTAGTACCACGTTATGTACGTGCCGTGCATCGTCGTTGTTCGATGCCCAGGAATATTATTATTCGCGAACTGTTCCACTCATGTTATAGTAATTATATTTAGATCGCGATGTGGTTTTATATGTCAACGGAAAACTATTGCACATTTAGTTTTAATTCTATACAATTTTTATTTTAAAACATAGCTCGTTCAGTATTATTTAATACACTCTGTGACAACTACTGTGGTTGTTTATGAAGGAATCAGGCTTTTTGCACCAAATTCGATTCAACCATCACGCCGCTCATCTCCACCTCGTAAATTTTATCTCGGCAGACTTTCGTTCGATCTCTTCCAAATCTACGGACTCGATGATTTGTAAGCGCCGCGAGATGCTCCGCACTGGGATACCGAGGTCGCGGGATAAAAGCGCCCGCGGGCGATGGGGCGCCATTTCTCACGGGCGCCGTAAAACTGCGGCCCCGTATCGGGGGGCGAGAATTACGCCGACGATGCTCGTCTTTACGATATACTTAAAAAGGTTATGTCGTCAAAGTGACAGGGATGTGTGTGTGTTTGAGGATAAAAAGAAGTTATCCCTGCCCGGTTATCACGTATTACCCAAAGACGTCGCCACTCTAGAAAGGGGCGCGTGTTATTATTATTTTAGTGCGTATGTGCGACAGTAGTGAGCATTGCAAAATTTATTAAGCGGCATGTAGAGTTTATTAGTTTATTTTTAAGAGCATAATTATATTTTAACGCGGAGCGGATGTGTATAATATTTGTTTTATGCGAGGGACGCTCGAGCCTATGAGTTTGTGAAGTTCATGAATTTTTTAATTGACACGCGAGGCCAAGGTTAAAAGAGGCCGCTTTACATTTAAATTAAGGGTCGATTTGTGTTCATTAGGATTTTTATGATATTTTGTTGTTATCCATAATAGTTTATATTAACATTGCATGTGCAGGGCTAACGAAAAAATAAGTCAGGCTTCTCTCGATGTTAAAAAAATAGGTTCTCTATCCTAAATAATTGTGTTATGAATTTATTGATTATATTATCTCTTATTACAAAATTTTATATGAAAATTACGAATTTTATATGAAAAGAAATGCATCTGCTGCTACTAAAAATATTTGTGCAATTTATGGTGACAAAATGGATGTCAAACAATGTCCAAAATTGGTTTAAAAATTAAATCTGGTGTTTTTGATTTTATTGACGAGCCTTGAAGTGGACTACACAACTTGGAAGATGAAATGGTCATACGAGCTGAAATTGAAGCATAGGCAACGATAGCATAGTCTACTACTTTAAATATTGGCATTAATCATGGACTGAAAAGCGGGTGTTTTGGTTTCCCGTAAATTGTCAGATTACTACAGCATAACGACAATCTTTTATTTAAACATGGCTAAGAAAAACAGTAGCTATATCACGCAGAATAGGCGTTCTAACCTCTAAGTCCGCTTCGCACCCTAAAAACGCTTTTCTTAGTGTATGGTAGGATTCTGTCGCGACACATTGTTTGAAAGGTCTTTTCTTAAAATTTGTGTTAATTTACTGTGACCAAAATTATCATCCATCAACAAGGAAACAACACAATAGCGTAAAAAATGAGACCCCACACAGCCGTCGTAACGACGAGAAAAATTCCCACAAATAACACGAGTTATGTTCTTAATGCAAATATTCTCCGTTATTGAGAAAATATTTTTTTGTTGCGAAAAAGTCACTGATATAATAAATCATCAGATACATAAGATTCCCGTTGCAATGCAATACGACCTTGGACAATGCCCATCGAAAAATTCTAAAGAAATTATTTATTGTTAAAAGAAGGTGAAACAGTGAAGACAGAAGTGTACAATAAACTTTTAACTCGATTTAGTGTTGCATTGAATGAAGTGAATTGACAAAAAATATTCTCCAACCTAACAATACACTGCTAGATTGACTCGGGATAAAATATACAACCTTTTATTACATACTCATATTCCATGGACTTATTTCTTCTTTCAATGAAGCATTTTTTAAGAGAAAAATATTCAATTAACTAGATTAAGTGAAATCGGATCTTTTTGATTGTTTTACTTCTAAATTATTATTTTTTATAAAAAGGGCAGTCGTGATTTATTAGAAAGATGAAATTAGGATTATTAAAACGATGGAAGTTATATTATATAGAAAAAATAAAAAATGCTATCTGAGTTTTATCGATAAAAACCACATTACTTCTAAAACGACATTAATATATAAGAAAAACGTTTATGATCATAATTGAATATTTATTCAAACTAAAGAAAATCATTAAGTACATATTATATAAAAATGATAAATATTGTTTTAAGCAGTGATTATTATATAACCTAAAAAATAGTAATTACTGTTTCAGCATAAATTTGATTTTTTTTAATAATTCAACTTTGGTTTACTATTTATGTAAATTGGGTCAAAATGTTATCTTAGGTCCCAAATTAACAAGTTCATAATAGAGTTTAATATAACTTCCAGTTTACTTTCGCTATCACTTCATAAAATATTTTTGATATATTAGTAGCTTGGGGTATTAAATTTTCTATTTATGTAATATTTTTTAGCATCATATAAAATATATGAAAACATTTAAAAAACAACTTCCAACCAATGTAAAACAATCTATGAAATTAATACTATAAAAAATTGTAGTCGTAATTAGCAATATTTACAGCAGAAAAATTCCCAGGCAAAAAATACCGTTTTATAATATATTTCTGATACCAGAATCAATAAAAGGCTTGTTTGATTTACTTCTAAATAAAATGATACGTTAGCAATATTTTATATTACTATTTAATACCTTATTAAAATTAATATTGCTATTTTTTTTCATTAGAATTTAACCTTTGAATGTTCATTACTAGACACTAGAAATAACGAAATGAAAACTTTATAAAAAATATATTGCATAATGAAAAAAAGTAGGTTTTCATCGACTATTTATTAAAAATAAAGTATTTATAAAAATGTTTGAATGTTTCTAGCGTTCTATTCTATTCTATTCGTTTAATTATTTTTCCACAGCGCCTTGATTGTTTTTATGTCACACTTAATGCGATTTTATATCGCTGAAAAATACTAAGTTAAAATGAATTTGCAAATGCTTTGTGCTAAGGGAAAATACGAGCTTTTTGCTTTATATGCTTTTAGAGTGCATTATACTATCATACCACTGAAACCGTCACATATAATATCAGCTTTTATTGGCTTTTGTTGATTATTACTTTGAATTTCATATTCATAAAGCAATTATTTTATCATATTAAAACAAAAGTAAACATATTTTTAAACTATAGCATTTAATATGAATTTTAATAAAAAATATATTCACATGAAAATATATTTTTAAACACGAATGAACTTTCATTCCGGACAATATACATGCATTGCTTTGGAGTTTGTTTTTGCTACATAATTACATCTCCTCATTTGGAACTAGCGGGTGCAATGTGAATTTTTGAATGCAAGGTCCGTTATCAACATTTTTGACCACGTTTCTCTGTCGCTTTCCGAGTTCTCGTGTAATTTAGACCGTAATTTGCAACAGTGCCGGAGTGTCCTTTTGCAGGGCGGGAAATCCTATGGGTCTGTTAATAATCCGAGGTCCTCTCCGGAATTATT
Source organism: Plectrocnemia conspersa (assembly GCF_051122295.1). NCBI lineage: Eukaryota > Metazoa > Arthropoda > Insecta > Trichoptera > Polycentropodidae > Plectrocnemia > Plectrocnemia conspersa. The sequence continues at coordinate 13,637,891 of NW_028277173.1, forward strand.
ATTTATTGTTATGAATACAAATTATTCGGACTAATTACGTTCGAGTTTTGGCGCGGCGAGGCTCGAGTTAAATTTTAACTCGGATTCATTGGCGCAGTTAAAAGTTTGCGACAGCGTCGATTACTCAAAAGATGAAGCGAGATAAACAGTAGTAGCTTACCGAGGTATTAAATTTTTTATATAAGTACACAATTGCAACTTTGAAAAATCGCATAGTTAAATTTAACCGTTCTCATATGTGAATATCACGAGTTCCAACGTCGAGAGTGAGTTATATAACTGAAAAAAATGTGGTATTCATAAGCTCTTATATTTTTTCACCATCATAATGCACGATTTTTTTAAATCAGATTCTAAACGCGGTTATCGCCCCTCTTTTAATTTATGAATATTAGAAAATTCTTTTGAAAATTCCATTTTTATCATATTTTGATAGTGACGATGGAATGTGCGCCTCAGAAAAATATATAGTAAACTTAAATAAGCAATATTTTAATACTTACATGTGCAATGTATAGTTTTTATTTTAGTTCCGTGTATATACATAAATTCCTGTCACATAGAGCGACTATTATTGTGATGTATGCAAGGTGAATTGAGAATTGCAATCATTCAAGCAAAATGCTATGAATTAATAAGCTTTTAGACATTAATACATTATAGTCTTTAAGCGAACTATACTAAGCGATATTATGTATCTTCTTTTATACACATGACTAAACTGGAGAGATTTTGTGCTCGTCTATTTCTTACTGTAACGTTCAAATGTGATGATCTAGGTGTATACTTGGATTAGTTGTATCATCGACCGTTTTCTAATAATAACTTTGGTATTGCGTCCGACCGTTTCGTGGAGTTTTAAACCAGTTATAACGGTTGACATTTGCTATTCGAGCAGGTTTGAAACGGCCATCGTGATGCGTTTTAGGAAGCTAAATTTTTAAAATTTATAGCCGATACTTTAAAATATACAACAGCACTTGTATTTATAAAAACAATCCGAAAGTGCGTTTTAAGCTTTACATGCCGATATAAACATTTTACGAATTAATACGTAAGCGGGTTTGCTTCTCACGCTCAGTGCGTCAATTTCACTAAAAAGTTTTTACACCCGTTTGATACATATAGGGTGGTCTAATTGATGGACCTGACACCTTCACAATTAACCTTAGTAGTATGAGGCTACCAACTTTAGTGTAGTAATCTACATGGATTCAGAGAATTTAGGAACTGAACTTTGTAACTATTAACTTCGACATCTCTGAACTTCATACAACTTTATACAATTTATTGCATGTTTATTGTAAACATTGTATCACAGACTTTGAGTCAATCAATCAGAAATATAAGAAGTATTAATATCAATATCCCAGAACGACAGAATTTGCTGAAAATAGATTGAGGCTTATAAGAATTTGTACTTGTGTCAATATATTATATAATTTCAAATAATTTTATTCTAATAACTTCTAGGATTATATAATCCCGTATTCATTTCTGTTTATTAATAATATACTCTATAAAATTATTTAATAGCATATTTATTATGTTCCTTATCAAGTTAAAAAATATTTGTATTATATTGTTTTTTAAACAAAATTACTTTTTCTGTGAATATAAGTACACACATTTGTATATTTGTACACATAACTTGCTAACATCCTTTTCATATGATATTTGAAATTTTACGTAACCGGAGCTCCCTGTCAGAACGTATTCAGTACACACAGCGCATGAGAAATTGAGTTTTCCATCGTCGCCCAGTCGACTCGGTTGGTATATAGTTAAGTACGGAACACTTCGTTCTTCACATCGCAAAGTTGCTGAAAGAACGATTTAAACGCCAAAAAATTGAGGACCGAAATCAACCCCGCATTACGTGCACGACCGAAACTATTCTTTAATCAAGTTCAAAGAATTTTCCCGGGGAATGTCTGAGAGATAACAACTGCGAACTCCGGCGGAGACAATTAACGGTGCTTGAATTCCTACGGTCCCGGCTTTAAACAAAGTCCTTTTGTTTATGGCGTTTAGCTCTCTCTTTGGAACTTTCTACCCTACGGTGTCGCCGTGTTTATACACCCAGAGACACACGCATTAGTCATTTATTACCGGTGGTAAATGTCTCGCGCCCTAGGCGACGCTTTTGACACTTTTTCATAACTGGGTTACTACATAGTAGTCCATTGTACCAGTAATATATAGTCGGCACGTTTTGGACTGAGTGTATCTGATGTTTACATTCCTCTTGATAATGTGATATAGAATCTTTCATAATACAGTATCAAGAGCCTCCTTGTGTAACAGAATCAGCCATCTCTTCAATATGGTAGGATTGAAAAGATAATTCATCGAGAGACGGCCCTCTTGCCTTCTTTACCCAAATAACCTCAACCTGACTCCCAAGACTATTTTAATTGATTCCGAAAGATGCATATAGTTTATGCAGTTTTTTAGTATAATGGAAGAAATGTTAACGAGCGTAATACGTTTTATGCTAATAAGTTTTGCCAATTAAGACGAACGTCAAAAGTTATAATTTGTTATAAAATATTGTAATAAATAATATAAACTAATAGTTATCTTTTCACGAAAAGTCGTGACTGTACATAGAGTCATATTAAACCGCGTTTCATGTATGGATGCGTCGAAGCAATAAACTGTTTCGCAAGTAAGGATTGAGTATATGAACAATTTCCCAGAATTTTGGAAGGCTTGGTGTAATCTACACTAAATAAGTATGCATGTATGTACCTTTATACGAACACTATTATACCCACATACAAACGCATGTGTGATTCACAAAATTGTCAGAGTTGATAATAAAACAATTCAATTACCATCCCATTAGTATATTACTTTCTTTCAATGAACAGTGAAATTTGAGCTTATAATGGAGTAAGTAATACTATAAATAAAATGTATAAAAATATTGCCTTTAATATAATATACTGATGACGTATTTTGCGAAAGGTACACGTGTGCTGTGTGATATTTAATATGGCATGTTCTTCATCTTGTCTATGATATTACATAAGCGAGTATAAGTACCTAAACTAAATGGGCCGAGGTGACGTTTTTGAGAGCTTGCATTTAGTAGTTTTTCATAACCCCCCGACAAAGTTAGGACCGTAACTCGATACTTTTTTTTATAAGTCATAAAATATTTGTCTCTTGATGAGGCGTCAAGAGGTTCCAACCCCCGTGAATAATTTGTGAGCAGCGCATATTTCATCTTGACAACCACTCGTAAAGATCCTGCGGGAGTCCATTAAGATTTCCTATCGCTGCATATTGTAATATATATTATACACCCTAATTATTAAGTTACGTTTATTACTTGCTCTAATATTATTTACGAACAAACTAATGCCGTTAAGATAATCGCTATATCGACAAGAACCAAAAAAAATATATTTATACATCTAATGCTATTTTTAGCTATCGTAATATCTTTTGTCTTTTATGTTGAATATTAAAAATGGTTCAAATCTAAACACCCAAACGCATAATCCTGTGAATGTATTCTGATTATTTTATTATCCCTTTTTGCCTTTTTATTTTCACATATGTGACGAATTTAATCAGGAAGTTAAATTTCCGATTTCGCAGAAAAAATATATACGAAACTGGCGTATCTCTGAATTTCATCAGATTTATCATGTCAATGTGAAGCCGTTTTTTATAATCACGAACCAATATGCAGTATGTATATGGATGTACATACATATGTATAATGCAATATAATATACAAAACGTATGTGAAGTTTTGCTCTTTTTAATCCAATATTGGGCGTTGTGTATTTCTGTCTTTTTAAATATATAAATTTTACCGTATGGCCCATTTATTAGATTTATTGCTGCGTGTATTATTTTATATATTCTCTAAATTAGCTTTTCCGCACGTTTATTTATATCAAATAAATAATCGACAGTTAAAACTATTATTTAATTAAATCTGCAATACCAAAATAATATGTATGTTTTTTAATTTATTGTGTATTGTGATAATATTACGATTTAAAAGTCATTTTTATTTAAATTCTTATTAGTTATTATCAGTCACATTAAGTGGCTTGAAATTAATTCCTAAGACGCAGACTAAGAAGAGTTGTTGCCTAAATTTGTCCACAGAAATACATTAACCAGTATTTGATTTTTTTTTTTAGATATATTAGGTAATCCTGAAATAAATGTCTTGATTTTTAAGTCGTGCTTTAGCCATTGCCAGTTTAAAACTTTTGTATGGGAAATAGCGATATCAATAATATTCCTGGATGTAGGAGACAAGTAAAAATAGACGATGATGTCCTGGCTGCAAAAATGGAAATAAATCTAACCTATAACATGATAATGCGCGTCCCCATGAGGCAAAACTAACTCTCAATAAAATTAAGAAACTTAGCTAGAAGGTTTTATTTGCTCCATGTTATTCTCCAGATCTTCGTCCTTCCGATTACCATTTATTTCGATCGATGTAACACTTTGTAGATGGAAAAATAATCAATATGCAGACGATGTGAAAAGGGAACATTTTGAATCAGAACCTCCAAAATTTTATGCTAATGGAATTTACAAAAAGAGAGGTGGGAAGAGGAGGGTTATCTGTAGAAGGACATTTTATTTTAAATCATTAAAATTTAAACACATTTTTAAAAATTATTTTTTCAATTCTTTAAAAAAAGGCATGCATTATGGGATTACCTAATAATAAACGATACTAGTTGCGGTACCTCACGACAGTGAAAGAGCGACAGCTAGTAAACGATATGGTTTAATAATATTTCAATTGAACAAATAATTAATATCACTACTTTTATTTAGTTATTATAATAATAAAACATAATAATTGCTAATAGATTTCTTAATAGTATATAAGCCAACACCAGTCTTACATATGCAATAAATCTCTTACATCTTAATAAAATCTTAAAAGAAAATTTGCCGATTCCATTGTAACAGTACAAAATGTTTAAGTAATGATCTTACTGTTATTTAATTTTTATGAATTTAAGCGAATCGCACAGTTTCATGTACTTTCTGTGAAGTTACAGTAATGAATTTATTTATCTAATATACACTTAATACTTATTTTTTGAATATATATTTTACTTGAAAGGTTACGCCGTCACGTGTCATATTGTGTGTTCATTGTTATTTATTGATACTATTTATTTATGTTTTAAAAATATGTAACATAAATATATTTTTATTTTATTTCAATATCGTCATATTTTTATCGCTCGTTCGGACCATCAGTGTAATTTCTTGGACGCGCTCAGTGGCTTGAGTGTAATTGAAAATGATTGAAGACATCGACAAGATATCATCGCTCACAAAACTCCATAGTATTTGACGTTGTCAGGGGTATTGAACCGCGAAGCCCGCATCGATTTTTCATATTATAAAAATATAATTCATACACACAATAATCACTATTAATGAATTAAGCCCTTATATAACACATTATCGGACTCCTCTCTGAGTGCTTCTAAGAAGCGAGTAAATAAAAAAATCTCGGCATTTTCCCGCATTGAATAGAAGTATATATCTTATTGTGTTGAAGGATTTGGGATTTGGATTTAGGCTTGTGGGTAATTCGACGGAGCAATCTTTTGATTACTGCAGGGGTTCCCACCCAGTATTCCCACATATACGCATATTATCTATTTATACTCGCACGTGTGTATATGTAGACTCAATCAGGTAGACATAAAGGTTATGCGGGCGCCACGTTATTGCGAGTGTAAAATTTTAACGTAAACGAAATGCCAGGAACTTGCGAAATACGCAAGGTAAGTGCTCGAATTTCGTGTCATGCGAAATGACAGATTGACAGGCAAACGCGAAAGAGCTAGGTGTACCTTACACTAAGGAAAAAGGTATTTTTAGAAATTATTTATATATGGTAATTAAATTTTTTTTATTATTTATCAAAGTGTTGTAGTTGCCAACTATCGCCCACTAATGTTAAATGTAAAAATAATTTATTTTGACTGTGTCTAATGTTCCTAAACAACCGAAGGCCTTAAAAGACACAAAATATATTTTTTTCTTTAACATTATCTTGCCAATCAATTGTCAAATACAGTTTTCTATAAGCATTTTTATGGAATAATATGAATCGCACGATTTACTTGAAAAACATTAACAAAATCTGCTGCTTTAATGTATTTTTATTTATTAGTTTGTTATTTGTACAGGGTTTAGTCATTTCACACTTGAAAAATTAAAAGAACCATAACCGATTTGCATTTATTTGTATTTTTGAGGTCGATCTAGCTCTTTGAAAAACAATAAATGTATTGGGCCGTCCATCGAAAAACAACTGTGTTTAGTGCTCATAGCTTTTGCTTGGGATAATAAGTTTGGAAATAAATGTTAACACTATACAGGACTATGGCATAACATGTGTACCATAGCCAGGACAGTCGCTCACGGCAGATATCACAGAATTTTTGTTTTGTTTCCACCAAAATTTACTGTCCGGTGACACACCCCCCGTGCCACGCTTTCGTCAAGCATTATTGGTCTATGGCATAACCCATTTAACAAAAAAAAAATTATGATAATTGTTTTTTTAAATATATTTCTATTAATTCTTAAAACAAGTTGCAGGCATATCTTGAAGTTTAACCATGTAACCGTGCTTTATATTATTGAACCTCTTCTTTTCTTATATTATTTTCTTATATTCTTATATGAATCAATGTAATGAATTGAAGCTGGAAAAAGTACAACGTAAATTTCTTCGATGTTTATACTTGAAGGAATACGGGTATTATCCGTTCTTGTTTCCCAGTGCTTTTATTTTGGGAGCCCTGGGATACGTTTCTTTGTCAACTCGCAGAAGTGTTTATATAATTAAACACTTCTGGAAATTGCTCAAGGGCATCGTAGACAATCCTTCAGTGCTCGAGCAGCTTCAAATGTGAAGGTGGTTATAGTTCTCGGTCGCGTCCACTATTCTTACCTGTTAAGTCTAGAACTGGAGCACTTGCCAACTCTTCTCTGGCCAAGGATATTCATCTGCTCAATTCTGTCCATAGAAATATTGACATTTTCTCTTGCACATATGGAGTTTTGGTTCAGTTCGTATGGGACAATGCACACCTGTTGAGGTGATTTGTGTCTGTTGTTTTGTCTTGTTTATATTTGTATGTATTATGATGTATTTGTACTTTTGACTATCGTGACGCATTGGGTTTGCCTGTCAGGTCACGATGGTTATAATTTTAATAAATAAATAAATAAATAATAAATAAATTATAATTTATTAAACGATAGTAGCATACATTTTTTTTCCATAGCCTCCATTTCGTTTAGTATATTTCCAATAATTATAAATTTTACGAATTCCTCTATGAAAATTAAGTTGCGTGTTCAGACACGCATGCACCACTTGAATACAAAGATTTTGTAACTAATAAAGTAAGGTCTGGCGAGTATGGCGTACATATGAACGTATGTATGTAAAGACACTAAATGAAATGCTAACTTCTCAGAGTGAGATTCTGTCACAGAACTCACGTGGTTTGGAACTTCCTCTTTCCTCCGTACACTATATAAGTATGTATCACTGTATTGAAACTTTCATTTATTCTTTCATTGTTAACATAAGTTCTATATAGTTTTAGTTCATCTTTAATTTCATATTTCTACTATGCTGTCGCGTGGCTTATCAGTGACATTTGATAGACTAAAATATTTTTTAATCAAGCAATGTATGTGTAGCATTTTTTTTATTACAATCCTCACTTGTGTCAATTTTATTCATCTTTCTTCTTACGCGTATCTGTATGTACATGTATTTTGTAGGACGAATAAGGAACAATGTATATTACTTATTAAAGCTGCGATTTTTTCTTAGATTAAGGATATACACATCGAAGTGGCTGTTATTCTAAAGAGGGTATTTCAATAATGATGAATATGCTACTTATGTATAGTGGCATCCCTTTTGAAAGTATATGATATGGAAAATTAGGGAATCGCATGTGTACAAACAAGTACGCGCACATTGTCTGTGTACACAAAGACAAATGTATGCAAACGTGTGTGTAGGTATACGAGAAATGCGAACAAGATTATAGTCAAACAGAGAAATACAGCAAACAATGAAACATATTGGTAAATGAACGCCGTATATGTGCACACACTACAAGGGGAGGTCATGTATGATATGTTCTATAATATTTGCTATGCTAGATAATTCACAAAGTTCAGGGACTGAATTAATGTTCATTGATATTTTGATTGTAGAGAAAACCAGACATTTAATTCCATGCGATGCGACTAATTGCTTGAATGGTTAAAGATTTGAATGAAAATTATATTTGGCTGACACATTAATTTTGAAATGAAAATTACGTTTAATAAAAATATAAAAGAATTTAGTTCGCTACTTATTAAGCACCCACCACATTCTTCAGACCTTGCTCTTTTTATCTTAAATCTGGTCAAATAATATCATAAAAAAACACTTGATTCAGTAAATATTTAGAAATGTGGATCGCTCTCATATTAACTGATTTAATTAATAACACAAAATTAAAAAAAAAGTATAAACATAATATATGAAAAGATTCTTAAATTGCCGCGTCAAGTTATTTCATTTTTTTAAAGAGGAATTATGGATTATATTTATAAAGTTTACTAATATAGCTAATATTGTTATGTTATTTATTCGTCTAATAAATACAGTCCTGAAAGTTTATTGTCAAACATCGTTCCATTAATTCGTATCGACCTGAGGGTGGTCATCGTAAATTTCGGAATTATACTCCAATACCGCCCGACGATTAATTTAATCCCTAACTAATGTCCGCCGTTAACGGTTCGATTATGAAAAATGCTTAACGGTTTTTGTGCATTTTTTTATCTCAAGCCCGGTTTAACTAGAATTTCACGTAGCTGATTTATCATCACGCGACTTTCGTCTCTCGACGTTGAGAGCCAGAACGATTTTAAAGATGGAAAATCCACTTTGAATGACGGGATGAAAAATGCGATCCCGGAGCCGTATCGACATCTGGAAAATTTCCTTTTAGGGACAAACTTTCCATGGGTGAGTGTGAATGTACGTATACGCTTAAAAGTTGTGTATAAATTCATAACACCTACAATATAGCTATGATCGTCGTTCATTGAAGGGAATTGCTTTGACGGGTCAGGTCGTGTGTTCAAGTACAAACGGCGTTAATTTAGCGACATAAAAGGTGTTATTATTTCCGAGAACATATGCGAGGTGTGTAGGGTTTCATTCATCGTCCTGCGAGATGGGACATTATGGCAAATTGAACACAATAATAATTTCAGCAGACGTATGTAATGTAACTTCGTCGCTAGAGTCCTTGGGGGATATTGTTACGTGACAGATTACTGGTCTTTGTAGTAAGAGATTTCACTTGAAAAATATAAGAGCTTTTTGACCCTTAACCCGATCGCTGAATTTCGATAAATAGATAAGTTGGCTAATGTTAAAAAATGTTCGTACTATTTGCAGTACACAAAGCTGTACCGCTCTCTTTGTAAAATAATATTGTTATTGTTATTAAAAATGAGATAAAAATATATTAAATTATTATAATATTAATTATCGTAAGAACGATTACTCTTAGTGAATTAAATCGTATTTGTAAAACACGAATATTTTCTTACTATGCACCTGAAGCAAGATGTGTTTGTGCATCTTACTTTTTTTTATTTAAAATTAAGTTTGATTTTGTCGTAATTCCGTTACGTTCTCGCGGAATATTTTTATAACAATTTTTCTTGTGGTGATGATGCTTTGTTTTAATTGATTTTGTAGGTGCTGCTCTTTTGGCTAACTGTTACTATTTTAAAATAGTATATAAGCTATTGGAATTCTCATTAAAAATTTGTGTTTTACTAAAAATGTACTATAATTAACAAGAACAGAATTTATGCCGTTAACAGCGGCGCCTCACCTGGCGATTACAAAGTAATTTCCCACATCGTAACCGATCGCGTCTCAATTTATCATTCACCTCTGAACGAAATTGATGATTTTGGAGGTAATTTAATTTTTCAACGATGTAATTATTGTATCATTCGATTGAAATTTAAACCGCTAGCCGGAGTGATTTTAACGCGCGCAGTATGGACAGCTCGATGATTTATTGAATAAAGCTCAACAGAGCGAGAGAGAGAAAAAAAACACATTACACCTATATAAAGAGGTAAAAACCACGCCCGCATATTGTATAAATAAGGCACACATAACACGTTCGCTATTAGAATTAAGATAATATTTCAATTCGATCTTGGAATCGTCTCATATAATGGGAAAATGTAACAGCTTTTTGGAACCAATCAAACGAGCCGTCCGACAATAATAACGGCAGTCAAAATAAGGCGATAAAAACGGTGTTTTGTTACATACTTATTCATGTATCATGTTCGTTGAGTCACTCTTTTTGCAAAGCTCTCGTTCCATAATTTATAAAAAATACATCTATTCGATCGATTATTCAATACTATTTTTTTTGTAAAATATTAGACTACAATTAAAAGTATTATTATAATGAAATTGTGAATAAACATGATTACTTTTAACCTTTTTCTGTAGCATTAACGGTACATGCGATATTAGATTTTTAAAAGTTTTTTATTGCATCGTCCTTTTATTTTTTTATGTATGTATATTCCTATTAGCTATTTTTAAATACGTACGCTTCAATTATTTATTTAATTAAATTTTATTGCCGAAGTTTAATAATAAAATTACTCCGTGCATGAAATTTCATTAATTTTATATTAAAATATATTTTTAATATTAAAACAGTGTATTAATAACTAATAATAGTTATTAAAAAATAATAAATATAAAAATTTATGTCAGCATACATTTACTTAAAATATTTTTTTTTGTACAACTATTTATACTTTTTTTTTAGTCTTATATATGTTCTTACAACTAGGGTTGCTTCAAAGTAGATGTAAGTTACGTTTTCAGCTTTGAGGGACGTTTTATATAGACTCTTATTTTATTATAAGAAAACGTCAAACGTTTGCATTTTGAAATCGATCTTTTTTTTCCAAAACTTTGGATATCGCACGTAGATGATTCTATGTGATATTTTACGTTTAAATTATTGTTTTACTCATTTATTTCTGATAAAGGAAAACTTATTTGATCATGTAGCGCATTTTGTATAAAAAATTCTCTTTGCTATTTTCCCGTCCAGTGCATCAATTTATAAAAAAAGCTGTCAGTTATAATATTTAACTGGTACTATAATAGTATTTTATGTTTTGTATTAAATACAGTTGTAAAATATATCCAAAACGCTTTGACAGAAACATGACTACAAAAGCATTGTTTTTGTACATTGCTAAAGTTTCATATTATGTTTAATTTAAATTTTACAGTAGCTTTTATTAAATTAATATACTCGTTTTTAGAATCTTTCAAATTAAAATTAATATTTGTCAACTTCCAGACCCTTATTTGTCCCACAATGTTAATTTCTCAACTAAACCTCAGTTTTATTCGCTGACATAAAATGAAAAATCCTTATTGAGCAGTAAATAGAAGACAAAATAGAATATGAATTATTGAAAAAGTGTTTGATAAATGGCTAGTCACTGCAAATTCCACTAAAAGCGTTGCGGTAATGTTTTCTCGTAGAATGAAAATAAAAACTTTCGCTGCCTATAAATAAGTAAAAATTAAAAAGTATAATAATTTTCTAGCAAAATACTTAGGTTTCACCTTTGATTCTAAACTTTCTTGGAAATCTCATAGATATACTAATTTTAAAAATAAGTAGATTAAAACTATACCCTTTCTTTTGTCGCAAAGTAAATTTAATATTTAAAACAAATTACTTCTATTAAAATCTGTAATAAGGCTTTTTCGGATTGGTGGTATTTAATTAATACTCGTAAGTCACAATAACATATTTAGTTAAGAATCGTGTCAAATGCTCCATGGTTTGTCCGCAATTCGATGTTATACAGAGATTTTAAAATAGATACTCGAACTGAATTTTTTAATAAATTTAACGTAAAATATCGCGTAAAAATTACGACTCATAATGACAATAAATAACAGAAAATCTCTTTCTAATACTAATGATAAAAAAATTAACTATTAGTAAATATATATATTTATATAATAAAAAAATATTATTTAAAAGGTGAGTTTTGGCAATACAAACATATACCACAAATATATGATAGAGTAACTATGGATATGATCACTTAAAGTAGTTTACATTAGAGTTATTTTATTTTAAAAATACAATAGTTTTATAGGGCATGAAATATAATATTATTCACTATATTAAAATACTTGATTAATAAATAAATAAAACAACCCAACAATATATAATTACTTGATCATACAAAATTAAGTAAATATTTATTTAATAAATAAATTACTACTGTCCACAATTATTTTTTTATTTAAGTTTCTTAATTATTATTTTTGTATAAAACGTTTATTTCTATAACTTCTGCTATTAAGACGTATTGTAAGTAGGATATTTCTATTTGAAAATATAATAATATATAAACGAAAGGTCAGATTATAATAATAATAATATTTCAATTCATATTTTTAGCTTACATTTCATCTACAATAGAATCTCGAGCATTATGTGACGCATGATCATATTTATAGAATTTGTTGTGATCCAGATCGATTCTAAGAAATTGAAAATAAAATGTCACGTAAAAAAATAAGGATGTGCTATTGAAAGTCGTGTACTCACTGGCAAATGTGATCCTTTACCTTTTGCGTGTATAATATCTATCATATAACAAATAATATAATATAATGTTATTATGATTTTGAAAAGCCTATTAGTATCGATTATTTAAAAAGATGTGCGATGAGCAATAAATATCAACAGTTCATTTAATATATTACTCAAACTAAGCCTCTCGATTTTCCTTTGTAAACATCAAATATATTAATTGAAGTTCTGAAACTTTTTAACGGCCCACGTTTGTTGCTTTATATAATATGAAACGTCTGTCTCGTTTAGCGCGAAACATAGTCAAACGGAAAGGACTTGTATCGTCCAAGGTGTAACATGGTTTTCGCTGGAGTTGGGCATAAATCCCCGCTTTGGTGGTACACGGTCCCTGGGGCATGAGGGATAAGTGGTCCCACAGGCGACCATCTTTATCTCTTATAATCGCCTCTCCAGCATCCTCGGCACCGGCCGTCAGGTCCACCCTCACAACACCTAATCCTCACACCGTATACAACGATGTCTTTCTTGGTTGTGGTTGTTGTTGTTGTCGTTGTACGTACCTCGTGTACATGTACGTGGTCATGCCGCGATATCACTATTTCATGACGCCTTATGAGGTCTGGGGATTTTCTTGTGCAAGCAAGGACCACCGCCGAGCTTTTCTTGGCTGAGAAATGGGTTTCTCAATAACAACAACGAAAATATAACCCACACACACTTAAACAAGAGCAATTATATTTATTCATATAGGTGAATCGGTTGGATGATTATCAATGTATTTTTATTTATTGTTAATTTAAGTCAATCTGATCAATTTGAATCATGAATAACACATTTTATCAATATTATTACAACGAATATTCATAAAATAGGTGCCACATGGCTATTCAAAGTGTCGTTATTTATAACAAAACTCTTTCTATATTGCTTTGTTTATCTTTAAATCTTCGAAACTCGTATATATTCCTAATCACCACATTGAAGAAAAATAAATGCACTCAGAATAGGATGCAAAACAACTTAAAAACGCTCTCATTTGGGATCACTTATGTTTCTCGTCCCTGGAGGCATGAAAGGGATTTATAACCACTTCGGTCAAAACCACCTTGCACCTTGAACGATACAAGTCTTTTCACACTCTTTCGTTCGATAATGTTTCAAGCCGAACGCGGCAGATGTTTTGCATAAATCAAGGTATACATACGCTTTCTGACAAAGTTACTTCTTGCGGCCAAAGTCGAAAATGGGCTAGGGTTTTTGCCCGCGGGCAACCAAATTGCGGGCATTGTTTCCAAATTTGAACGCGAGGGTGAAATTTTTGTGTTCTGTATGCGTATGGACAAACAACACGGCAGGAAACATTTTAGTGTACAATATGTACATACATATATGCGAATTAAGTAAACATAAACCCGACATCAGTATTTTTAATATTATAATGATTGATGCACATAATGTATATATTATATGATAAAAAAATATATATCACACCGATGATTGTAAGTAAAAAATATTTCACTTTTCTACGTATGCTAGGAAAATCTCACATCTCCATAACAACAAGTAAATAATCATAAAAAGCGTCTCAAATAAAATTTGTAAATTTTTTAAAATAAAAATAAATCTTCACTATGTACCAAAATAGCATTGTTTAATTGATATGTTTATATAAAAGTGCTCTAAATAAATATATTTACATTTATTTTGTGGTCTCTAATTGTTAATAAAAAATGCTATTGAAGTTGATATTGTTGACGTATGTACATGAACATGCATCAATAATATCAGATTCCTGTTTTCAGTATAGTCTCTTCAGAAATCTTGTTCTTTTTCTGCATCTTAAACCTTTCCTACCATAACTAAAAACTTAAGATTGTGTTTTTCTAGATATTTATTTATTTATTTATTAAAATTATAACCATCGTGACCTGACAGGCAAACCCAATGCGTCACGATAGTCAAAAGTACTAATACATCATAATACATACAAATATAAACAAGACAAAACAACAGACACAAATCACCTCAACAGGTGTGCATTGTCCCATACGAACTGAACCAAAACTCCATATGTGCAAGAGAAAATGTCAATATTACTATGGACAGAATTGAGCAGATAAATAGCCTTGGCCAGAGAAGAGTTGGCAAGTGCTCCAGTTCTAGACTTAACATGCAAGAATAGTGGACGCGACCGAGAACTATAACCACCTTCAGGAGCCCACATTTGAAGCTGCTCGAGCACTGAAGGATTGTCTACGATGCCCTTGAGCAATTTCCAGAAGTGTTTAATTACATAAACACAGGGCTCCCAAAATAAAAGCACTGGGAAACAAGAACGGATAATACCCGTATTCCTTCAAGTATAAATATCGAAGAAATTTACGTTGTACTTTTTCCATCTTCAATTCATTACATTGATTCATTACGCCTAGGATCCAAATGATGGAGCTAGTTTCTAGTATGCTGCGGACTAGAGTATCATAAAGAGTGCGCAATACTAAAGTATTCCTGAAGTAACGCGCATTTCTCAAGATAAAACCGAGCATTTTTAAGGATTTGCTATGAGTCTCTGCAATGTGCTGGCTAAATTTCCAACGTTCTTCGAAAGTCACTCCTAAATCCTTAGTTGAAGAAAACCTTTCCAGAAAATATCCGCCTAGATGGTATGAATATTTTGCTGGAATATTTTATATCCGCCTAGATGGTATGAATATATGATAGAACTATCCAAATATATATTTAATATTGCTGGCTTGGAGTTTTTAAATTATTTTTCTTCAATGCATAATCTCAAAAGCATATTATTTGTCTTGACTCATATTAAAAAAAAGAAAAGATCGGACGTCTTTGTTATCCAAAGAAATATATATGGTAGTCATTGAAGATGTATGATTTTTTGAGAACAAATGTAATAATTTTAAACATGTCCAAGCAATTTACTACGCCAATAAAATTAGACAGTTGCATAAACATAAAATAAATCTATTCACTTTTATGCACTTTATATGCACTAAAGCGAATATGAATCACCGACGAGAACTGCTAAGTAGTCCATTGTGAACTTTTCAATACATTTTGCGAGCCGGTCTGTAACTGTGTTTTTGGACATAATCCAGATATCGCTCTGCTCTGAACAACCACACACACACAAACGCTTTGTAAATGCACTCTTTGCGTCTCTCCCTTTCGAATGTGGCTTTTCCGTGTGTAAAATAGATACCAGATGCATTCGAGTGGCCTTAAAACGTAGGTCATCTGGCGTTCCTCCCTTTTATTTATGGCCACTTAAAAATTTAACCGTTATTGCCACTCTGCGTGAATTTATTACGTAAACATAATTACTTTTTCAGTAAATAATGACATTCTACAAATCCGGTATAGCTTAATTAATATAATAGTATGTGTTTATTAATTCCGTTTTAAGCTAAAGGAGCAAATGATGCATGTCCGATCGAAATTTGGTAATATATCTATTATCCGATTAGTTTGGGTTTGGCGATTATGGATCAAGTGTATCGAGATTAAGTGCCGGACTATTGATATTGCTGCTATATTAGTTATCTATATAAGTAATTGAGTCAGGTTTTTCTTAGTGTTAACGTTTTTAGGAGATTATTAATCGATCGATCACCGAAGATTCAGTAATTTCAATGATGTTATCGAGATTATTACGTTTATGTTTGTTCAGATTTTAAATGTAATGGTAATCGCAATGATTTGTCTATTCACGTTCTTATAATTTAATTTGATGTATGTGTATGATTTAAATACAAAAATATGATAATTAATTCGTTGTTTTTTGTTTGTTCCAGGTTCGTTGTTTGCCTTTTGAATCTATTACACTATACAGCCGATACAGTGTACGTACAATAGATAAGACACGCTCAAGATTCACGTTGCAGTCTGTTTATTATTCGGTAAATTTAAATAATAATACGATGTTATGGCTCATTCGGGCATATATCATGTTTAATGTACTGTGTACGATTTTTTCCAAATTTACGATCTATTCTATATTTATATACTATATACTTTGCCGTGGGTGTGTGTGATAACATCAGTGTGGTCGGTCACATTTTTTCGTCGGTCGTATGTGAAAATTAATTGTTTGGCACGTACATGTCCGGCGGAAAAGGCTTTACATGTTCTGTCGACTCGTTCGCGGTGAAACAAAGAAAAACAATTTCGTTTGATAATTAAAATCAACGTTTAGGAGGTTCTTTTTGTGTTATTTTCGCCTCTCCGCATCTTTGTCTTTTCTCCGGTTCGCCAGCATCCTTCCACGTGTATGTGTAAGGAGAAAGAGTCAGGGCTGCGGAGTCGAAACATAAATTATCGACTTCTACTATATTTCGAAATATTTGATTCTCGTTAATATATTTATAGTTTCAATATGTATAACGTTTGAGATCAATATTAGACACGTATTTTATTACTGTTTACAATGTATACATGCGGTGGTAGTATTATTGACATTTATTTTACGCCCTTTATCCAATGAAACATAATATTTTGGAGGTTACCCAAATGCTTTTACTTCTTAGTTTATTATTTCTATTGTTAAACACTAAAACGGCAAAATATGCTAAACTAGACGATATGATACTATATAAGACCAGCACAATAGTGGTGTATTCAGTGAATAATTTCCGAAAGATCTAGGCTCAAATCGCACATGACATGTTTTTCAATTCTTATAGTATATAAGAAATTAAAATTATTGATTATTATGTTATTATTATTCCGGTCGATCATCATAAATTAGGTTTACCTAGATTTCCATAATCTCACGGAGGAATATCGTGTTGATTAATTAAAATCAGGCTAGGTAGTAAATATAAGTTATAAAAAATCTAATAATAAGCTACTTTAACTAATAAAGAATATCATATTTGTATGGAAATAAAATTGTAAATAATTAACATCCTTCAGAATCTGCCAAAAATAATTAGAAAATATAATATAGTTAAGCTTATTTTATATTAATTTATTTTATACTATAATACAAATTTATGTTAAATAAATATCGATCACGTGATAGTCCATTTATTACTTTATTATATAAAAAAATACTTGGACAACGCAGCCCTGAAAGAAATAAAATCGGCAGCTGCTGGGTCCGCCTATGCACAAGCAAAAAAACTAGCGGCGAGCTTTCGCTCCGGGAACTTTTACCTGAGCTTTTTTGTACGAACCGAGCGTTCGACCAAAATCGGTATTGTGTTTCGTATTATTATATATTATATAAAACTACCGATTTATAAAATTTATTCAATCTTCAACAATTACATTTTCAAGCGAATCAAGCTTTTCGAAAAGTTATTTTTCATTTTAATCATAATGAATATAACGTTGCTTGGGCAATAGTAAAATTAGCCATAGTCCATGTTGTAGTTTTGTGTTATGTTTTATGCAGTAGCTTATTACACGAAGAGCGAAACGATATTATTATAATAAATCATCGTCGTTTAACTTGTAATTTATATTATGGCGTTTCCTGTACGATATGAATTTATATTATGCTTATTTGGAGCTAATGTATTCATTTTATGTCTATTTTTTTTTATAAAAATATTTTTTTTATATTCAAAATGCGCATAAAAATAAACAAAGTCTGTATTTTAGATAATGCATTCAAAAGTGGTTTCAGCGGAGTGATAAATAAAATACAAAAATCAGTTCAGAATTTATTGCCAAATTACTAAATAATTTTATATAGTATATATATTTTCTATTAATTGTGAATTTTCGCTAGAATATAATTATACATTTTTAATGTATACAATTTGAATTTTCAAAAAGTGTAAATTGCGTCAAATAATTGCTTACTACTTTATTTTTAATGATCGAAACGACTGATTTTTTTAGCTGCATTAACTTTATCAACCATATTGTGCTAATATATGGGATAAAAATATCGTTTATTGTAAATTTCGAGATTAAGCTTTCTGCCATTATTATTAAGATCTTATCTTTGAATGTAATATGGGTTGTTAAAGGATAAAAAGAAAATTCTTAATTTAAAGATTTCTCAAGAATTCGGATGTACTTTTTGGAATTCCCGAGTTAAAATTCTTTATATTATATAAAATAATTTTCCCGTTGCGCTTATGAAGCGATTCCTGGAATCTGATTATCACGGTGGCCACGGTGTTTTTATTTTATATTTTTAATGAATAAATTTATGTTATATAAACATATCAGATAACGTAAACAAACGCAAGCCTCGAATAATTGTTATGAAAACAACAGACAACAAAAAAGTCGGATTTTTTTATCTCCCTTCAAAAATTGAAACTGGTCCAGCGCAGCAGCTCACGTGCCGTTTGTGTTTTTGTTTATCTCGTGACGTTTCAACGTCTCGAATGACAGCAGAATAAAATTCGCAACGATAACCTGACGCTATGTCCAAAAATAGTTGTCGCTCGTTCTACCCGAGAGAGTTTGACCACCCCTATTGTCCCAAGGCGAAGTAGCAAAATTATGTCCACACTGCGCCCAAAGGATGTTATCTCGCCTTATCGGCGGAATTTTACGTTTTGACGTATTAGCCCGAAAAATTTGATAGCCTTCTTCGTATTTTCATCTCTCTTTGGAATGTGGGGGCGATATGCGCTCGTCACGACATACGGGTCAGATTTTTTTATAATATGGTTGTGGTAGATTCGATAAAAATTAATACGGCCCTCGGTCACGTTTCGCAAAAACAGCGTACGTAAAAAATAACCTTCCGGCCTTTGGGTTGGAATATTGGGCCTTGCGTAATACGTAAACGAAAACAAGGGTTTGCGCTAATAATGCAAGGGATTCCCTGTTTTTCCTTTCCCTCTTCTACGTGCTTTCATAAATCTTCAAATTGCGTTCGATAACTGGTTCTTGGGCGTGTTAATAATAATTAAAAAATGTAACTATACTAAAAAGAAATCGAGCTTTTATTTACCAATGTGTCATATTTCACATATCAAGGTTAATTTTGTTATCAATAGCTTAGGCTAATATTTAATTAAAATAAAAATATCTATTTTCAATACACACCTATACGAGTCCTAAAAATATTTCTTAATTTTATTTTTGGATTGACGATACTGATTTAACGTCAAAGCGATTTAACACTACATATTTATTATGTAAAAAATTATATATGTATATATACTCTCTTTTTATGCGGTAAATTCGTTCTACAAGATATAGCATAAAAATATCGCATAAAAAACACAAAAATATACACAGAATCGCATAAAAAAATATTAAAAATATCAGGAAAATAATAATGTGTAATGTAAAAAATTTTAGGATTTTTTTTAAGACATAATTATTTTTATATAATATAAGTGGCATTTTTTGAATTCTTCTTTGTATTTGGTTCAAACATGGGAGTGAAAGGGGGTGACTATATTTTCTTCAAGGTCCAAAGGTACAGTTATCATTCAATATATTATGAATGACACCGTGTCATCTAATTGCATTTTACAGACTTCTTAATACATTGCTGACATCTGCATGTCTTTCTTGATACGTTGCTGACTTATGTGTTTCTTATTCTGGGCTATTTAATGCACTTCATGCATTTGTATGTATAATTTTAACGGGCATTAAACATTCATAATTTTAATAATCGATTAAGACTCCTGAACATTTTATGAGCCCAGTGTTGAGCAAACATTAAATACAATTTAGATTAATACGATAATGGTATGTCTAAGTGATCTATTGTTTTATATTTTAAGTTAAAAACATTATATTTTATCAAGATTCGTTACATAGTTTTTTTCATCATATAAATTTTAATGCGTCACAAATATTTTTTTGCAAAATGAAATCAATTTTTCCGATAAATTTCCCCGATTATCCATCATCAAAATATTCTAAAAGCGAATTAAAAAATCCCTACACTTTCGTTCGCATATATTCGGATAAAATTATTACCACGATAAATTATGGCTTAAAATCAGGATTTTGAATTAGGAATCAGATTTGTTAGGTGTAATAAATTACTTGTATAATTTGAATTACAGTAAATAGTTTTATTTAATTTGCCTTTTTATTTATATATATAACCGTAACATATAAGTATTAATTGTACTAGTTGTTCAAGTATTTAAGATGTATGATTCAATCATAAATAATTTTCAAGGTGATTTTCTCAAATGCATTTCGACCATATCATCATCATAATAGTACAACTCAAATTTATTAGTCTTAAGAAAAAGTCGTTCAAAAGTATCTGGAAAGTTTGAGCTTTACTTTTAGTAACTTATTGATTGAGATATCCACTTGAGAAATCCCTCTATTTACAACTTTCAAATTTTCTACTTTTAGCATATTTTGGGTGCAAGGGAAATGCAGCTGAAAAACGTAGATACATATGCCAGAATAGTCGTTAATATATTGAATGCTTATGTATGTATTTTTCATTAGATAAATTCACCTGTGACATAGACGTTTATAACATAAAATAAACCCTTCCTTTCTCAGTCCTTTCCGTCAAAACTAACTACGCCATTACCATCCCAGCATGGTTTATTACGCGAGCGTTGCGTAAAAAGGACTGGCCCATAGTAGTCATAATTTATTAGGTTTAAGTTTTTACGACTACTACGGCTACTATGACACTAGCTATTAACATCTGGCTACATATTAACCGTCGAAACCGATATACTTCACCTTTATCATTTATCCCCATACCCACATTCATGTCATACACGTAATACATACACAATATGTTAGAGCTAAATCCCACATTTCAAAGACACAGTCGTAAAATGCTTTGTTTACCTCGAAAACATTTTCGTATGATATTGTACGTTGTCGTTTATAGGTTATTAACACAAGAAAGTAATTTTGCGTTGTGCTCCATAAACGTCAAACTTTTACAATGTAAATTCATTTATTAATTTTAAGTTGTAACGTGGATAATTGTGTCACTTCATATTGCGCGCAATTATTGTATTTACATAATGTTTAACTTTCTTGAATTAAAAACAAAATTTATTCTCTTATATCATGATATAATTTGCAAAGTATCGATTTGCTTTTCATTCTATGAGCTTGATATACTTTTTTAAAAACATATTTTATTTAATAATCTCTGAAAGTGAGTATTATATTTTTTCACTCTGAGGTTCGTTTTGTGCTTTTTTTCTCACAAGAACGTGTATGTGCGCGCTTAAAGAGGAGAAAATATTGGAGAAAACCTTTAATGGCGGAATGTATTTTGATAAAAGAACCAAATTTAGGTTTTATGTTTCGCAAAATTGAATTTATCCGACAATAAAATCGTTGGACTGTCAATAACGCGACCCATATATTTATGTACATACGATGTTACATCGATATATTTACGACATTCGCATGCACTCACTGTCTCGCTAAAGTCCTTTTTGATGATTATGTGTTACATAATTTATATAAATATGTAACGATTTTGTTTAATATATCAAATTACTGAATACAGGTTTATAAAGGTATAGCATATTATTTAGAAATATTCATGGTCATTGGAATGCTAAACGTACAGGAAATTGTCTTATATTGGGGCAAAAGCCAATTTAGACTGCGTTATTTTTTATGACGGCAAAAAGGCATAATATATATATAAAGAAAAAAAACACATACTCTGTGAGCCTCTACGATTTTCATGGTACCATGATTACAGCACTTAATTATAATTTTTGCCTGTGGAAAAGCATCAATGTCTGTAATGAGTATTGTAAATTTATTTTTACGCTTCTCTTATTTACATAAGAATAATCTGCTGCTGGTTTCTATTTTTTGTCAATGCCGTTATGAACTTGAAAAACTGTTCTTAAATAATTAAATCGAAAATGTGCTTATAATACAGATAAGAATGAAAAAACATATGTTGTTCCTAATAAACTTAAAAATATGAAGATAATTAGTTTGCACTTGATGATCAATGTTTAGAGATTTTCTAAACTGTTAATAATGAAACAGTTTTCAAAATATTATGTTAGTGCTTAAAACTCTACACATTAATACTCAATGACAGACTCCTAAAATTAAAAAAAATGTAGATAAAGAAATATAGACTTGTTATTTTGCCTTAGAAATATTTCCTGGTGCTTGTATCGCGACTTTAATTTTATTGTTAATTTGTTATACATTTATTTCGAATGCTGAAAATATGCATAGAGATTGTATAAATAAATTGTTAAATAATAAATAAATTTAATTTTCCAATTCTTATAAAATTATCAAAATATCACCGAGTTTACGAACGGAACTGTGATAATTAAAGAACAATTTTTTATCGTTAAAATGTCATCTCTCAAGGTTGTACAACGTATTTTTCATTTAAAATTGATTCTGAAGTTCAGATTATATGTATATACGTATGTATATAAAAGTGAATATTTGGTATCGTTATAAAACTCAAGTAATCTGTCATGACAATATTAATGAAACATAATACGAGATTTACATAATATGTTCATTTTAAGAAACCGTCAGTTATAATGTAAATATTTAAAAGACGTGCGATGTTTTTAAAACCATGTAAAAATTCCAATTTAATATTTTACCTGTGTTGTTTTATTCATACAGCAGCAAAATACAATGCTTTCGAAGTTTACTAAACGTGTCGGAATATAATTTTGCAAGCAAAAAGCGGGATAGATTTTTCTTACAGATATTTTCTTGCGATATGAATATGAATTTATATATTTTTGAATATGTATTTATTCTGAATTTTTAAAGATATTGATAGAACAAATCGCAAATTATGTCATCAATTCAATTCCACACGAACCCATTACGTCTCGTGCAACTCGCGAACTTTTCCAGAAATTCTTTGGTGCTACTTCTATAATATCATAATAATATTATAGCGGTTTGGTGAATATCCCTCGGACTATTTCAAACGTTACCTTGTGACCGGACGACGGAAAAGTTCGCCGTTTTGCGATACATTCGCCCGTGAACAGAATTCTCAAAGCGAATTTTTAACCGCATCTTTTCCCAAACTTGTGTGAATATAATATTATATGGAACTTTTCATGTAAATGCAAGCAAACATATATACATATTAAACAGATACAAAGTTTGTAGTAAATTTTATAAAATTCGGCAGAAAGTTCTCAACCTTTATGTATTGACATGTGAAAGTTAAATAAAACATTATTGTTCTTATCGTATTAAATATAATTTTCGATGTTTTTATTCATTTTGTACTTTTACACTATTTATTATTTTATTTACTATGAACTTTGATCTGTTTGAAAACAGTATAATCTCTATTGGTGTGTATTTACGTTTTCATGAGTTGGGCGTATCTGTATTGTAATGCAATAAAATTTGCTTTCGTTGGCGCAGTATGTTATTCGATATGTCGATTTTCGAATATCGTATACAGGTTTAACGTGTTCAGTTTGAAACGTCATCACTTGGTGTATTGACAGGAAGACATTTATCGTCGGATCGGGTGGAAGAACTTTCGGGACACAAAGGTCTCCCGAATCAAACTTTGTATACTATCGGACTACCCGCGCCCCGTTATGTTATGTAATGGTATCGATTCTTCTGCCGAAACAATGCGAATATACTCGTATATATTCCGATCCTTTTGACTAAAGTTTCACCGCCAGTTGGCTGGAATGCCGTTACCCAAGTTTATATTGTTTATCATGTTACATACTTGCCGCTCATTTTTGACGTTGGAGAAAGTATGTCGTAAATATGTATATGTCTATATATGAAACGAATTCCAAATATGTATATGTCTATATATGAAACGAATTCCAAATATGTATATGTCTATATATGAAACGAATTCCAAATATTTTGTAAATATAGAAAAGGAGGCTTATTTGGGTCTCGATGGCTTGTTGTTGGGATAGGACAAGTTACGGTTGATGTTGTTTACGTTTAGGCTAACCGGAGGCAATCTAATCTGTCTGGATGTAATAATTAAACAGTACAACATTTTTACTTTCGTCTGCAAAGTAACTGTTATTTACTTATGTCTCATACTAAGAATTTTTAGAATGCATATGTACAAAGTTAGTAAATATGTAAGTGCTGTTGATATTCATCGCAATTTGTTTCTGTTTACCGCAATCACTTTATGGACAAAATATAGGAAAATTGTGTAATGAATTTAAAGCAGGAAGAATTCATAGTAAATAAAATAGTTAAAAGCCATCCTTTGTTAATAATTAATTAATTAAAAAATATGATTTATGAATGACATCGAAAAAATCAGAATCGCGTCTAAAACTGTTCTTTATATATTACATGCGTTTGGTGACGAAATAAATTTATGATGGGCTTTCATCAACTGCCTGCCCTTTCGTGTCAGAAAGTGCCATACTGTGTCATTTTCTCGATCCCGTATGCCATCAGATTATTCCTACGATCTTTTTGTTAGAGAATCTCCAACTGAAGATCTCGGAATTACTTTTAAGAGCAAGTTGGAATACGATTCGCTAAGCTCTCGCGAAAAGCATTTTTTTAATTATTGAAGGGTGCCGTCCATAATCAAACTATTTTCGAAAAATTCCAGTTTTGGGTTCCAGAACCAAAAATCACGATCTCGTCCTCTTCTGACGCCGACTCACATATGTCGCTATCCGGCTCCGTAATACGCTGGCGTTGCACATTAATGTCAGCTACGAGGAGCTGGTCCGCTTCGTATCATTTCATTTTAATATTTTATGATTTTTTTTCTTACTATGTATTATTTTTTGTGTGTATTGTAATAGTAGAGTGTATTTTTTTTTATTTTTAACCATCGTGATAACGTGTTAGTTCACGATGGTTTTAATTTAATTTAAATAAATAAATAAAAAGCTTTATAACTTAAGTTTACGAATGTTTCTCGTATGTTTCAGTGACTAGAGTCGACAAGAACAACTGATTAGTAATTTAAAAGAATTATGAGTCATGGATTTATATAATATCATACTATGACTAATGTTAATCTAGCAAATATAAACCATTTCCAAGTTTGTTCATAGATAGTCGCACTCGATAGTCAGAAATACGTTTTTAGAATTATCTTATCTGTTAACTTCCTGGTATCATATTTATACATATCTTTTTTTGTTATCTGCATGTTTAAAAATATTTTTACGATATTCATTATGGTGGTAATTTAAGGTTCTATTTTACTCTGAAATAAGTTCGTTGCTTCGTTCTCAGCTCCAGTTAAATTTAGATATTTACCTCAGGTCTGAGAATAACCCATTTCTACATATATATATTGTATTGTATGTATGTTTATAGTGCTGTTGCAGATAATTCTATGACTAAAAATATCTATTAAAAGTAAAGCCCAAAATTCTATTTTTTATGTTTACTATTAATATAGATCTTAAACTGTATATTCAATGTGATTCATATTATGGTATTTTTTAAGATTTAATTATGGTGCTTAAATATAAATAACACAGTATTACGTGCGAATATTTTCCATGCTTTCTATAGCACAATGAGATGTCAAGTAACGAGAACGTGGGATTTTGTATTGAATTTTTTTTTAAATATTATAAATTAATTTCGTAAGAATTATCGCAATTTTCGTTGAATGATTTAGTAATAAAGCCTTCGCGTGCGAGACTTTCAGAAAAGTTTCAGGAATTTAATTAACCATTTTCTTTATTCACCAGACTTTTTCAGTCATTTTTTAAATATTTTATATAGCGAAGGCGATTCAATTCTTCATGGTATTTAATGTTTTGAATAAGGAGTTGAAAATATTTATGTGATTCTAAAAAGCAACATAAAACATATTTGTGGCAAAACAAGTATATCATAATTTGATTATTTAGTCAATTCAATATTGATCAGTTACACTATTTAATCAATGCGTCACAATGGCTTATATTAATAAAATTAAAAATTTTAGAGCGGCAATCAGAAAAAGATTAATATTTTTTAACAAAAATAAATATTGATAAGCTAATAGGTTTAGTGTGCGTTTGCGTACTCCTACTTGGCCCTAATAAAATAATTGTTAATATTACAATTAACATTTTAATTATCATTTACTTTTTAAAAAATATCCTACTTCAGGAGCCCATTTGGTTTAAACCAATCCTACATGATTTCTACAAATCTATGCTCTTTTTTGGTTATATTAATCTAACAAGATTTTTTATCTCAGTCCCCTTGAATGATCTAGGTTTTTTCTTTTAAGATCAGAAAAGTTTAATTTTATTAGTTTTAGTTTCAGATGTATTTCCGCATTGAGTGTAACACTCTCTTTAGATGATTTCTAAATTTGTAATATTATTATAAAAAAAATTAAGCACGATAATCCACACCGGTATAATCGAAAGTACACTGTATATGTATATATAAATAAATTCAATTTTACTATCTTCAAGTGCTTAATACAGGATATGGATATGATTTTCGAGCGCCATTATAACGTACTATATATATATACATATATATTAATCCATTTAACGGGCGATAGTTCACGTGTGCGGCCGTAATTAATTTGAAACGAATTAGCGTCCAAAGTTGGCAAATTGGCTTAGTCGGTTGGCAAAAGTTGAAGACCGCTGCGCCGGCAAGAAAACCAGTTTAGCCCCCTTTAACCAAAGTGCAGCGAGCGACCAACAAGGCAGGCCACATACTGCAATCTGGCACTCCGTACGGCACTTGGCCGCACTGCCAATGCATCTGTTGCAGAAACTGCGACGATTTGTCTAATAACGACTGGGCGAAATCTCATAACTTTCCGGTCACGGTACACTTATTCCCTTTTATTGCCGTGACGAATTGCGGACGCGGCTTGGCCGAGCAATAATGCTTCAATATCACAAAAACGGTGAAAGATCAGCATATTCGCAGACACATTAAAATAATGTTATATTTAAAACGCCATAAAAAATATCTCGTGCTACATTATATGATTATAGTTTCTCATAAAGTAACACTTTAATCCTTGTATTTCAGCGCTGATTTATAAAAGCGGCAATACATATTGAAAGTATTGTAATGCACATGTGGTGCAAATAATAGCTACAAAACATTAAGCATAAAGAAATATTTATCTTGTACTAGTTTTACTGTCTGTATTTACTCGTAGTATGTTTCTAGTTATTAATTTAAACCTTCAATACTTGTACATAGACGATTTTTCGTTGATGAGTTATTTTTATCTGCTATAAATAAGTATTTTAATATAAAACTAACAATGAGAGATGTCGAATCCTGTCACATGGAATAAAAGTATGATTTAAAAAAATATTAAATTGCTAGAGTACGCTCGGGATAAGGATGCCGGTTTGTTATTGTGTGCGTGTACATGTATATGAGAGGGAGAAGCGATGTAGCGTGTACTTCGTTGTCTCGCTTTCTCTTTTAAGGACAGTCGCTGATTCGTCAACGCTGGTATTCGTCATTAAAAAGCAGTGTGGCACAGAAGTTCGATCTTCTCTAGTGATTTATTTTAAATAATTTTGTGTTGATATTGGTTTAACCCAGATATGCACACTGTCCCATGGGTAGGTCACTAAACTCGTGCCACTGTGTTTTATTTATAAATTAAATTTTAAGAGAACAAAATTTCTTGGGTATATCTGGGTTAATTGATATCAAAGCTTCAAATATACACAAGTTATTTGTTCTCTTACCCGTGGATAAAAATATTTTAATTATTTTTCCATTAATCCGTACGTTGTTTGTTTTTTTACACTATTCTCTGTAAGGCTTAAAAAAATTATTATTCTTATCGTTGCGCCAATGATAATTTTTTAATTTATTCAATGGATTCTAATGATTTAATAGAGTCGTCGAGCCATTAAACAATCTGCGAATAATTTCTTTTCCCATTTTATATCTTTTTGCTTTTGAAGAATAGCTAAAGACTTCATTATTTTTTTGACTAGTGAAAGATTTTGAATTTTTCAAATATTTAATTAATGACATTAATGTATGGTTTCTTCGATTATATAATATATTTTTAATTGTCCGTTGAAATTTTCAACTTAGCTCAGATGTATGTATGTTAAATAAACATATATTTTATTTTAAAATAAAAAAATTAAATATTTTGGGCGAAATTGTTTTAAACCACACAGCTCACGCACACAATAACAAACCGGAATCCTTATCCCGAGCGTATTCTACTAAATTCAAAAATG
The DNA here is from genome assembly GCF_051122295.1 of Plectrocnemia conspersa. NCBI lineage: Eukaryota > Metazoa > Arthropoda > Insecta > Trichoptera > Polycentropodidae > Plectrocnemia > Plectrocnemia conspersa. The sequence goes on from NW_028277173.1 coordinate 13,666,731, forward strand.
TTCAAAATGTTAAGTTACGTTATAGATTTTAATTAATATAATGGAATAAAATGGCTCAACTAAAAAAAATTTAAACGTGAACGTAACCCATACCCAAATTAAATAATAATTAATTTAATGTGATATTTTAATATAACGTAAGTTAAGTTTGTTTTCAATATTAATTAAAAATATCTAAAGGCTCGTTCTGCGTAACACTAACCAACCAAGTTTATCGTCGCAAATTTTATTAAATCGAGAACACTTGCGGATTTGAACCTGCGTATATATTGTAAAAGACACCACTCTTCTGGCTATAAATAAAGTAATTGTGCAATATTATATGAAGAATACAAGTAAAATGTTGAGTAACGCTGTTGTGTGAGATTAACTTGGTAGCTGAGAAGTGTACTTGACAACTTCTCGAGTAAATTAAAACCCTGTGAGTGTTTGACCGCAAGTCAAGATCACATTTTTATGTCTACAAGTGTTATATTTTTATATATCGTTTACGTACATATGTATGTAGTACATACTTATTGTACTATTAAACGCAGCATTAATTTATTTCCTATTAATGTTTGACAGTGTTCACATTGATTTTTACATTAAAAAAACTTTAAAAAAGTACAATTTTAGGGCATGAATATTGCTACCACTTAACAAAACTTATATCGTTTTATTGACTTTAAACAAGAAGTCATTAATTAGTTGTTTAACACCTCCTGCTTACAATGTTTCCATAAAAAGTCAAGCAGTAAAGTTTAGTAACATTGGAAGTAACATAATCTCTACATCTGCGATAAATCTTGCAAAATACTCAACCTAGTTATGAGGAACGCATTTTACTTTGACAATTCGCTAGTTATTCGGGTCCTCAATGACACTTTAGTTCGTAGTATTCTTGAATCGGGATTTATAATTTGGAAGTCTCGAATGAGATAATATAAATATTTCCTCTTAATCGAAAATTTAAGAAAAGGTTCTTGATATATACCTTTATAAGAGGATATTTAGTTTCGGGTTCCGAAACGACTTCTGGTGCCTGTTAGAGCCAAGACGTCCCTACTAGATAACTCGACTATGGCTGTCGCCATCCGGCTCCTTAATATGCGAGTATTGCACATTGATCTATTTAATGTAATTTCATTTTAATGTTTTATGATTTTGTTCTCTTTTTTATGTATTTTTAAAAATATTTTTTTGTGTGTATTAATACACTTTATCAATTATTTTTTTGACCGTCGTAAAGATTTGGGGTAACCTGTCGTCACAATTTCAAGATGGTCTTAATTTAATTTAAATAAATAAGTAAAAATGTAGTTTTTTAAATCCTTGATTAAATTATATTAAATTTATATAACCTGTCTCATTAATCTTCTTCATTAAAAAAAATGTCACCATTGTGAAAGAAAAACGGACCCATTTATTTTTGTACTATGCCTCAGCCCAGCCCATACAAATACAATACATTTAGAACGTGTGATATGTGTCATTATATTTTTTTCTCACACCTTTGTTTTCCTACACAATTATATATGTTTTATACTCCTAAATACCTTAATTGGGATGCTTTTTGCGGGTTTTACAATTTGCCACTCGTTCAGAATGTACACGTAATTGATTTACGTATTCAAAAGCCTTTCTTATTACAGCAAATTTGAGTGTTCTTTATATCATTCGATTGATTCAATATTGACAGAGTAATTTTATTCAGAATTGCGTCGTTTTACATATAAAAAATATCGTAAAAATATATTACATTCGCATTGTACATTATCATTCCGCGTTTATTGTTATTCATATTTTGTTTTCCCCAATTTCCGTGACAATGCAAAGTGAAATCTCTTTGAGCGATCTACCTCATAGTCACCGTGAGCAAATCAGAAAAAAAGTTTATTATCAAATATGCATATATAATATTTACGTATTGTATTCAAGAGACTCGTTTCTCACGCGGCGCGTTGTTCAACTTATACACGTATATGCCTAATGTTCGTGGCAGTATTTCGTATTTTTTATATATTAGATATAGTATTGGAAATATAGTACATATTTCGTTCCTTTTCCGCGAAATTATTTTCTTGTTAGGTTATGGGCAATATTTTACGACTTCTACTATTCTTTGATCCGCGGCAGATACGCACCATCTTAGTACCATTCGATGGAAATATCGCCAATATTTCGTTTCTGTATATTCAGCAACTTTCATATACTTTATTCCGATCGTATAAATGCGGTGCCAATGTATTTTTGCATTTAAAAAAATTATATAAACCCGACTTAATGTATTTTATATGTTGAAGATACCTATATCCCATATTTTTAATCATAGGAAGTCAAAAATATTAATAACGTAGAAATTCTTCTACTTTATATAAATATATTAGCTAAAGCTTGATTACTTACCAATACATTTATTACTCGAACGCTTTTTCATTTAATTAAAAAGTACAATAATATTAATTAATTAATGTTTTCATATGTATTTTTCATTAAAAATATATTTAATTAATAAATTACAATTTTATTTAAATGTATTAATCTTTTAATACATTTTAAGGAATTGTTTTTGTTTTATTTAATTTTATAAAAACATCAGCATATTGATCTACTATCAATATATAATTAATTTTATTCTGACATGTTTTAGAGATTAGATTTAATTATTATGCATCATTATAATACCGATCGATAATCTAATATTAACTTTTTTAATCTCATGGATATATTAATATCAGAGAGCTAGGTCGTAACTTAAACGATTTATATTTTTATATATAATTATTATGAAATCTAGAAAAACTATATTTTTCGTAATTAAATAATATATAATACACCTTCCATAAAAATAATTTATAATACACATTCTAATACTAATTTATAATAACAATAACAACGATCAAAGAATATTGTCATTTTCATACCAGAAAATATAACTATCATAGAAACAAAAATAAATTTATTGCAAGTATAAAATACCACATTTAGAAGCTGATGAACACATTTTAATGGTTTCAGATCTTTTGATAAATATACTTAGATTAACACTAAATCCATTGTTTTTTCTTTCCTTTAAATTGTAAAAGGTTTTTTCTCCTTAAATTATAACCATCAATGTTTTTTTTGTATTCTTGTTCTATTATATTTTAATATTATAGTATATTTGTAGGTTTAAGTGTGATAAACGTTTTAAAAAAATATCACAAATAGCTAGTGGGACTTTTGAAATATTTCATAATTCGTTTTTGCTAAAAAAAATTGAAAATAAGTCTTTGACACGCATCCCATATAAATAATAAATGGATGTTTCTTTCACATCTGCTGATCAATAGTAATCAATGATAACTGTTTTAGAATCCACGTTATTATAAGTATAGTGAAAACCGTCTAAAATAACCATTAGGTTCAAAAGATAATTGAAATAAAATTTTATTATTATTTAAATTATCATTGTATTCCACTGATCCGCTGACTAATGTAAGGTTTAAGAGCGTAAAGTGCGACTCAGACGAATAAATTAAATTACTTAAAAAAATGTCTCGTGAATAATGTACTCATTCGAAAGCTTGGTTTTAACTTGACTTAGGGTCCATAGAGTTCACATGCTCCCTGTCAGTTGAGTGATAACGGAGACCTGTCACAAATGCTACCAGCCCTCCCCTTTGATGCTATTATTGCACATCTGAAAAATCCATTCTCCGTACGTTATATGGCTGGGGATTCGAAAGCACGTATGTAGGTAGCACTTTGGATTTATTACAGAATCCGCTCCGGTGGGCCGAGGAGAATCTTGAGAGGAGAGCGCCCCCGTGCACTCTCAGTAGGCTTTGATGCATTTTGCCCACCATAGCTAAAGGCGTCATTTATTCTAAGCTAATAATTGTATATAAGTCTTTGACATTATATGAGCATGAGCTATGGAAAAACGCTGTTAAATCAAAGTTTTTTTAATCAATGTGATTGCATACCATTTTAAAAACATCAATATAAATTAGGCAAATCGATCCTTAATATCTGAAAAATTATGGTAAGAAGTGCTGCGCTGTCTTGTTGGAATCAGATGATTTGATGATGAAACTATTTTGCAGAATGGTTTTTAACGTTGATAGTATTATTTATGCTACTCTCACACAATAATATCCTTGCTTCTGTTACTGCCACGCAAAATTGAGAATTTATAATTTTTGTACCATACAATCCATAGATCCTTGGCCAGATCACTGCTTAACGTCTTTCTTGACCTCAAAGATGAGACCACTAAAAAGAGCTCCTGTTATTATTCGATCTTTTTAGGTCTTTCACTCTTTGGACAGCCTCGATTTCGATGTTTTTTTTATTTATTTTTTTGATTAAAAAATAGATTTAACAAGTTGATTTTATATTGAGTTGCTGGATTTTTCGCACGGAATGTCCTTATTGGTGGTGAATTATTTCACGGCTAATGCAGTGATTTTCAACCTTGAGTTTCAGTTATTTTACCCATCTGGCCAACATTTAAATTTCATCGGATATCATTCACTTTCTCCAGTTCCTGGTCTGTTCTTTTGTATACCACTTTCAATGTGGACAGCTTAACGTAACGACGTTGTTCTGATTCGGTCCTAGCCAATATAATTATATTTTCTCTTTGACCGTTATATAAATCACGGGTTTTCGGCATTCATGAAATGTTTATATAATAATGAAACATAATTAATAATAGATTTTTCATTCTAATTAGTAAATATTAAGCTATACAAATGTTTTGTGTTATATTGATGTGAAAAAATATGCAACGTATCAAAGGGTGCCGCACAATGTAGAACATTAATCCTTTTCTACGAACTTCAAAAAATTACATATTTGACAATAAATATAAGTCTACTCTTGATATTGAATTAGATTAGTGACATGTGAGTGAAAACTAAATTAACAAGCCCCCCCATTTCTAACCGATAAATCATGTGCCACCAAACCGTTTATATAATACGATGAACCTATTACGATATTGGTGTTTGTCGATTATTCCAGATCAAAAACACCCGAGAGAGTGACGTAATGCGACGTGATTGAAATTATTATTATGTTGTATAATTAATAATTTTGCGCGTGTGCGTGGTGTTACGTAAAATTTAACATCGGGGGTTGCTGTCGGGTGGGTAATTCAATTATTTCCGCTTTTAAATCGATCAATTTGATGGGTTTGATACGATTTTGCAGCGTTGCCGTTTTAATTCGCGAATTTCGTTCTGGGCGGGGGCGGAATAACATTTTCTAAATTGGAATGACGATAGTTATTTACGTGTGACATGCAAATTTTGAGCGTAGAATCGCGGCAGGCGGAGTAGACGAGCTGTGGGACTTAAACGAGTTTGTTACGATGCTTTTGGATATTATACTTGACGTTTAACGTGTCTTGGTCAAACGGTTGTTAATTAAATTTGAATGCGTTTTCATTATTCATGAAGTCGCGGTATTCTAATGGGGTATATAACACCCTTTTATATATAGATGTCGGATAGTGGATGCTCTTAAGCACGATGCAAGATTTATGCTTTATTTTGCTCATTACACTATTATAATTTCAATGCAATAAAACGATAATATATAGTGAATTTTTGAACGCGACACCCCGAAAGTTGAATTTCATAATCCAAACTTAATTAAAAATTGGTAAAATCAAGGAGATCTATGCTCTTATTAACAATAAATATTATATACTCCTAGCTAATGATATATAATTTTTTTATCAGTGTAATTTAGTAAGTTAAAAAATCAACAGCAGTGTCCGTCCTAACTCGAAATACCCCCGGAATTAAGCACCGTAAACCTATCCTAGCCGTGCTAAAACTCAATTACGTTATATAGTATTAAAAACAGTATTATGAAACGATTAAAAATGGAAGTAATTAAAAGTTCACCGGCGCGTTAAAAGTATTTAAAATCGCACTCCTTAGCCCGTCCATAAGCCGAGCTTTCCCCGGTGCCTATTCCTGAAACAAAACAGCGTCGGGTCCGACTTTGTCTCGGTTAATTTTTAAAACAATGGTATAATCCACATTAAGCCGGTTTGAAGTGGCATTATGGCAAATTATCTTCGTCGGCGGCGTATCGTCCGGAAATTATGCCTTTTTTCCCCATTCCTCCTATATATTCAGCAAGTCCTTTCAAAGTAACTCTAATCTGACGGACGCGGAAAACTTGGGCAAAAACAACCAGATCGATCGCCGAGCAAAAGCTTTAATTCCAGAGCTTTTTTCCCTTCAGCCGCCTCGATCCCCACCCCTCGATGACGGCCGTTTTCGCTCGTTTCGCGATATTTAGATCAGATTTCGATTCGGATATATACGGGGCGGATTTATAACGCCGTTTTACGAGTGACGTAATTAAATTTATATTACGGGCTGTTAAATTCTAATCAATACGGCTGCGCGGGCGGTTTATTTACGTTTTGCAAGGAATCAACTCGTAAAGCGAGATAACATTTTTTTTATAATTTTTCACTATTGATCGAAATAAACGTGTTTAATGTATTCTGCGTTGAAAAAATAACGAGCTCTGAGGCTTTACGCGTTTGACCGAAAATTTAAGTTTTTATGACGCGAGCGTATTCCGCCGTGAAAAGCTTAACGGTGTAACTTTGATGGTTTTGATGTAAAGTCACTCCGCCGTAATAAAACGAGCAATCTAACAGCGTCAAGTATGTATATTTGGTTGTAACATGTATAAAAAATTTGGACAATTAGAACTTTAGAAGAAAACCTTTTACCATAAGCGGCTTCATGCTTTCAGTTTTTGTTTAAAATAATACTAAACAATCAGAGAAAAATGCAATTAGAAATATATAAATTGGTTTACATATATGACATGCAAGCTTCAGAAGACCATTTTTTACAACTTTTTGTAATTAGGGATGAACATTCAGTGCCTATATTTATTCCACCCTCTTGCAAAAAGGCAACCAATCAATCGCGTTAATCGCACTATTCTGTAATGTTATACTTTTATATATAAAGAAAACATCAAGCCAAATTAATATTTCTATTTGTATATCAGTGGTCCTCAATAAAATTTTAATACGGGTTTGATAAAAAATATAATAGCAAAACATTTCGCGGGAGGATTGAATCGATCCATTTACGTAAAAATAGTCCAATTACATGGTCTATTTTTCTGAATCGCAAAATTTATTCTTCTTAATATTTAAATAACCGTGCAGCTTTTAAATATGTTCGATATAATTATTTTTTTGATTTCATAAATAGCACGGAAATGTATTTGGCCATACAGTGCAAAATTCATTTTTTATTAAGAACACAGTTTTCCTCTTTAGAATATTGTAGAAATAAACAGTTATTTTGATTATATACAATACTAAATTTTATATAATTTAGAAAAAAATTAACATTAAATAATAAAAATATATTAAAATAACAATATATTTGTAAACGAATGTATTCCTATTTATTATTTTATATAATATAAACGTTTTCTTTCAAACGACATTGAAATTCGTAATGTGATATATTACTTAAAAACTCAATTCGGTTCGTATGTAAATATATTTCGCCGAGTTATGAATTCTCTATAAGTTTATATGAAGGACATTAATATATTAAATAAAACTTTTAAATTATATATTATGTTTTAAATATTTTATTTTTAATATGATTATTTATATTATAGTTTGATTAGTTCGGTATTATATATCATATTATTCTAAATTACAAATTGAGATAGATACAGCTGAAATACTAATCGATGGCATATGTTTTCACTTTAATATCGAAATAGTCTTAGAGACGTAAAGAAAATAATTAGAAGTTGATAAAAACGTAGATAAAAAACTTAAAATGTTAAAATCACTAAATTTACTTTATCAATAAAACAAAAATAAGAATAATTATTAATTAATTACTATGGTAATAATCTATTTTTTATTGATTGTAAAGAATGACTGAATGATGATAATGTTTACTTCCTTGGTAAACAACCTTTCGCAATCTCATTATTTAAAGTCCATTTCTAACCTAATGCAATATATTTTTTTATTCAATTTGCAAAAATCGATATTCGGCAAATATGCAATCCAGCTTATCAAATCAAAACGTATATGGTCGATGATTTTTATATTTGTATGGTCGCATATGTACGCTCTGGGGTCGAATAGTTGAAAATTTTGTTAGACTTCCGCGTGAACGAAAACCGAAATCGTCAGCGGAATAATCGCGTCGCAAATTTGCGGGCCCGGACGCTCGGTTCGGGGTCACCAGGGGTAATCAAGTCTGGGTCGCGCCACGTCACGTCGGTCAGTTGAGTCAACTGAGACTAATGCGGTCGAGTGCGCCGAGCGCGAGACGTGGTTAAACATCAGGTACGTGTCTAGAGTGAAAACACCATTGTTCACCGGGAGTCGATGATTCAAGATTTCGTTAGTCATGGCATGACTAAAAAAAGCGTGTGATTCACAGAAAGAGATCGGAGTAACGACGAGAAGGTTCGTTGTCTATTGTGAAGTACTGTCGCCTTAATAAAACGCTTTTATTTATTGAGATAATAATTAATTAGCTTGGCCGTATTCCATCATGTGACTCACTGGGAAAAAAAACACCCACATATTTACAATTTTTGTTAGTTTGTGGTGACCACACACAGGTGCCCACGTTTGAAAAGGTCTCTCAAAACTCACGTTAATTTACTGTGACCAAAATGATCATTCATCAACAAGAAAACAATACAATAGTGCAAAGGATGAAATCACTCACAAAACCCTCGTTACGACCAGAAAATCACGTAAATAATACGAGTTTTGTTCTCACTGTAAATATTCTCCGTCATTGAAAGAATATTTCTTGGTTGCAAAACGGTCACGGATATAATATATCACCGGATCCACAAGATTCCCGTTGCAGTTACGACCTTAGATAATGCCCATCAAGCAAACGTCGCTTTCTAAAGGCGTGTACATATTTCGCAGTTCTAAGAACTGAGTATTGGCTGAACGATCGCTGCATGATTGTGATTGGTCAGCCAACTTTGTAGCCTTGGATACTTAAGCCTGGACTCCGATGATGAGAGGGCAGTCACAAGCAGCCACTCGAAGACTCAAGAAGACGACTCTCGAAAAGACTAGCAAACGTCCGCCGCCCATACGAGCACCGAGAGGAATCATCCTCCGCTATACCGTCGCTGCACGCCACCTACAAGACCTTTGAGGAACTCCCACGGACATAATCCCTGCGCCATCTTCTCCACCACCGCTCGGAGGAAATATCTTGCCATTTATCGTCTGTCGCATTTGTAATATAATCTAATAAAACTCGAACTAGATTCCACTAAGCGTCTCACTGGCTACATCACACCTCTAGGGTTCTCAGACCCTAAACTTTCATACAACAAATTTATTTACATTAAAGTCAATATAGTAGGATTTTATATACTTTTTGTTTTGCACCCTCTTTTATATACACCGACAAGTGTTTTTTTAAATAGTAAAAGGCCGTTATGTTGTTCTAACATTTTTTTCATCATCTATCAAAAAAAAAAAATTGTTATAAATTATACTAATTAAGATCAATTTGCAAATTATAAAGCATATCAAAACTTCGTTTATGTCAGTTAACATGTACATAATGTCAGGTTTACATTCACCAATTTACTGCCTTTCAATAATGTTTGCCAATCAAAACCATCAATACCTTGTCATGGTGGCAATATCGCCGTAGCGTTTCTCTCTCGTTTTAGAATTATATGTACTTTTTAATTAATCATTTTAAAATTATTATCGCTATCAAAAAATGCATACCTTAATTATAATAATAATAGTCTAATTTAAATATTTAGTAGTTATTATTAAAAATATGAATGTAAGTTCATATCTCACATATGTAAAGCAAATCCTGTGTATCTCATTACAACGAAAAAACATTTAACATTTTCAGTACAATCGTATAAGGATTACGTAATATATTAATACTTAATATTCTTCGCTGTAATATTATATTAACATGGAAACACTCAGGTGTGCCCCTTGATTACAAACACTTTTTATTCATTACTAGAGACAAAAGCAAAAATATATCACAACAAAACTACCGCGACACACCGATTCGTTCCAACCCTCTCTAGTATCCTAAATAAAACCCCACCGGATCGGATTGTACCGATATATAAAAGTGAACCGTACCAAAAGTCTATACTCAGACCACTCCATTGAGCTTTGAAAAAAAAACAACAAAACGACCGACTTGATACGACGAATCAAAACAACGGAGAAAAAACAGCGTCTTGTGCTTACAATACACGCATAGAATATATGCCTTATGTATTGAACCTACATATGTATATAGTATGTATAAACCTACGCGGTATCAATTGGACATTGTCGAGATTTCAATAAAACATGGTCAACATTGGATAGAGATTGATTCGCGATGCATGTAAATCGAATCTGGCCAGCATCCGTAACCATTAATCTCCTGGATACAGACGTTCGGTACAACTTGGGGAGATAATCGACAAGACTACACGTTCGCAGACCGTGTCCCGATTGTAATCCTACGATTATCCGTTTCGGATCTGGGAGTCCCACATTGCGCTTGGATTCGGGATTTAAAAACCGCAAAGAAACGGGCTCAACTGTTGCGCTATATACAGCTATATATTCAATCGGAAATGGTAATCAAATTTTATCATTGCTTGTTATCTAATTAGGTGAATCTATAATGTATATATTGACGACCATAAATCATGCATGTTTAAAGTGTTCACTTAAATCATATGCATAAACGCGAGCGATTGATGTTGTTAAGCGATCGGGAGCGGGTCTATCGTAGAAAAGCTGATCGCCGATGTATGAGATTTATTTTTTTCGTAACTTTATCATTTATGAGAATCTATATTAATTACATTAAAAAAGCTACATATTGTAAAAAATAAGTGGTTTTTAAAATTTCGAATAGAACACTTTCTTAAGAATTATTTCGGTTTAAATATACGGAAATTAAAAAAATATACGCGACAATTGGGCGACGGGCAAATGGGTGATTCCGGTAAATTGGACGACGGCCAAATGGGCGATGGTTATTTGGGCGACGTCATATGGGCGACAGAAATTTAAAAAACTTCACGCTTAGATTTATTGTAAATATTAGTAAAGTATAAATTAAAACGAAAAAGTATAATAAATGAAAAAAAATATTATTTTAAAATTATTTATTCATATTATAATGATATATATATACATATGTATTATATATGCAATACCGCGTAAATAATGTATGAAATTTTCTCTATTGTACCTCAAAACCTTTATACCAATTATTTAGTCAGCTTCTTCGTAACGTCTTATTTGCACTGATGTTCAAAACCTACTATAGTTCTCTCATATTCAACATTATAGCTTTTTTGGATTTATCTGAGCCATTGATAAAAATCTATAAATTTAGATGACTTTTTTTGCAAATTAATTTGATTTTTGTTGCAAATTTATTTGTATTGCATTATTATTGTATCGCCTAAAAGGCCGTCGCCTAATTTACCGTGTCCGCATCTACTTATTATATATGTATAAATCATGCATGGACGCTGGATCACTATAAATATTTAAATACAAAATATTTGTGCATAAATATCTGTAAATAATGTTTTCTGTGTTTGTTATCCAATGAAAAAAATAAATTATTTTGTGGTAAAGTATAATTATAATTATAAATAGACTTTAAGACAATATAAAATTATTTTTTGCATAGTGAAACAAAAATTAAATTAATTAATTTTCTCACGAAAATCGGGGGAAAATAGTAAATATAAAAATATTTTTTATAAGTACGCTTTTAATTTATTAGAAAAAAATTTAAAGCACATTTATTATATTTTAATATTTTTTGTAACTAAAAAACGCAATTTCAATTATAAAATTATATTATAAAAATAAAAATCTTATTTTTGATTTTTATAATGTTTTTTAGAAAGCTTAAAGCGTTTAGGGACGAATCAAATGGTCTATTTCTACTTTTCGTAGTTAATCCTGTCGTTGAGAATACTCGCTCGCTTTCCGTTGGTGTTGACTTATTTATGAGCAAAGATTTTTACATAAGATTAAGATTTTGACTAGGTTTTCTGATTGGTTGCAAAATATTAAACTCATTTCGTCGACTAAATTTATAATTTTTTACCAGAGAAATAGTCTGGTGGTTTATATGTTGATTACTTAATTTTTAACTTCATATTATTCAAATTGTAATCAGTATTCTCTTTCATAATTATTCCAGTATCCGATTCTAACTAATTATCTTAAATAGAATAAAGTCGTTATAAATAATCTTCCATATTATTAAAATATTTTTTTTTGAAGCAGCTTCGATAATAATTATCACTGGCTTTAAAAATGTATTAAACCAATAAGCTGATTATTTATTCTTTCTTCAATTTTTTATTTCAGTGCTGTAAATATTTATAGTTTTGTTTAATTTATTTTTCAATTAAAAATAGAAAAGTCTTAAGTCACATATTTTTTTTAATGTGCTTTATTTGTAATATATACATTTATTGTAACTATATCATTCACTTAGGCATCTTACAAAAAAATATTTTCAAAATTAAAATATATTTTAAATAGACTTTGTAATAATAGTCCCACAAAATAATTATTAATTTGTTTTATAAATACATAAATCGTATATGACTTTTAGATGTAATATTGAAAACCTTATTTTCTAGATAGTAATCATTATGGTATTAGTTTATATTTTCCTTATATTTTGAATACCCAAATAATAATAATATATAAACAACATTTGATTTATCTCTACCTTTTATATTTTTTAAAGGTCAACTGTAATATTAGATTTACATATTATTAAAAAATACTTAACTCCTGCCCTGTCTTACCTATACACCCGAAACTTTTCAAATTTTCGGTAGGTATCATCGCATACGAAGGGTGGTTTTTTGGCGGTGGGCTGGGAATGGGTTCCCAGATTAACAATTACAGGGTCGCGACCCCCCGATTTGTCCAATTTACATAATTACATCAATTTCACGTTGAATTATGCAAAAACGACGACGGCATTAAGGGCGAACGAAGCCCACCTTCGTCGCCATTAATTCGAGATTGTATTGACGTCGTTTTGACGACATCGGCACACTGCCTGGGTTTCGGATTCTAAATACTTAATTATGTTGACAAATTACATTTCCAAATGTTCTACTCGGGGGGAGGCCTCCTCACAAATTGAAAATGGGGATACTTTCAAAACGGTCGATTCGGAAACGATCTTTCACTATGTATCCAAGCAGGAAGGAGGCATTGCTCCACGAACCGTTTTGTCGATTATAATCGAGAAACGCTCGCAGCAGTTTATTTGTACTCGTTAAGATTAGATTTACATTGTTTTTGTTGATTATCGCACACTAACCTACCTACTAACGAGTAGCCACTTCATATTATTACGGCCATATTTATGCGCAATTCGACTGAGAATTTCTTCAGTTCAAAACGATTTATATTAAGAGTAAAATTTTCGGAATTAATCTTTTATATTATTTTCGGGAACGTTCTTTGGACAGAGTGTTGTCCCTTTTATGTTTGTAAATTATTTGAATGCTACTATATTCCAGGAAGATTTAATAATGGATTAGATAAAATAAGTGGAAATACGAATAAGTCAGACAGTGAGATACTTGATAAAGAATATGATATTTTCATTTATTGTCTCTCTTTATAAAAGCTTGTTTTCATTGTTCAATCAACCATGTTTCACTAGATTTAAATTTCCATTTGTCAATATGAAAATACACAAATGCTTACAAAACACATACTTTTAGTTTTTATGATCTACGCATTCATCTCATTTTCTGCCTTACGACTAGGGATTCCAATCCCGGGCCAAAATTTTGATCCCGGGATTTCGGTATTGCAATTAGTCGATCCCGGGATCCCGGGACCAGTCCCGGGATAATTTTTATGCTATTTTATCGATAAAAATAATTTAAAATGAATAATACAATATATTTTTACATCTGTTTTTTATAACGTACAATGTATAAAGTACGTATATTTTTAGTCTTGGACTTAAAATAGAAAATAATATAATAAAAATAAAAAAGGGAAGGTCTTATATATTTATTTGAGAAGAAAAAAATGAACTTTTGACAATGTATGCAAATAGGTATGTACATTCATAGACACAATTAATTGAAAACATTATTTTGAATAAAACTCACGAAGTAACATCAAAGCATCAAGTGTTTTATCATTTAGCCTTGATCTGATTTTGGTTCCTAAGCAGCCTGCTGCTGAAAAAGCACGTTCAGACTCACAGCCTCAAAGATTCACAGATGACACGTGCAACTCGCGCAAGTTTGTACACGAAATATAACGATGTTGTCAATAATAATTCGATTCTGCTTGATAATCAACCAATCCGAAAAGTTCGGGATTATGTTTTATAATCCCGGGACTCATCGGGTATTGAAAATCGTTCGGGATCCCGGGATCCCGGGATTCGGGATCCCGGGATTGGAATCCCTACTTACGACAGATGGGCACCCAATATGGTGGGACAAAATATGGGATTTGTGAAATTGTTTATGGAAGCTATTGGACATCCACTTGTTCTTTTTCGCTGCATTATCCATTAAGAGGTGTTTTATGCCAAGGCAATTCAATAATGTAAGGTGGCGGAGTCGAGGAAAAGTGCTTGATTGGTTGATAACATGCATCAAGGTATCTCTTGAAGATAAGAATCTGGCAAACTTTTCTCAGCTCAATGATCAGAACTTAAAATTACAAGTTTTAGCCGAAAGTATTGTTTGAATACATAAAAGCATTTGAAAGTAAACTTAAAATTTTTATGCGAGAAGTAAAGACAATAAAAATAATTATTTGTTTTTGCTTTTCATATATATATATATAATATATATAAAATATAACTTTTTTTACTAGGACTGTAAATATCACAACATTATAGATATGGTATCAAATATGAAAAATTAAGCTATTAAAGTTGTAAACTTCATACGGTCTCAGGGTTTGAATCACACTTTTCAAAAAGTTAAAGCCAAACACTTTTATTTTTTCGTATTATTGAATTAATAATTCAAATATGGAGATAAAATTGTAAGGTGTGATAACAAGAAGTATAAAAAACACTAAGTTAGATATTACATATAAAAAAACAACTGATTAGGATATGACTCATGCCATTTAAGTGTGATTTGCAATATTTAGAAAACGTCTTATCACTTAAAGAGTTAACGTATTTATACATTATATATAAAATTACCCACGTGTTGTTTACGTGTGCATGTTTAAATGCACGTTTTAGTTTCAGTGCTTTCAAACTTTTTTGGCAGCATAACCTTCACATTAGTACACTTTAATGCTATTTAATTATAAATATGTTTTTGGAAACTTTGTGTTAGTAGTTTTGTCGAGTGCTTACAAACCTAGGCGTGTCTATGTTGATTTTGTTCATATAAGTTGACAAATATAGATTCGTTGAAAAAAAATTCATCCTATACAGATAACGCGATAATCGTGGTAAACAATATTTTAGATAAGGTTTCATGACAACGCGATTAAGGAGTCCCCCTTGAATTTAGATTGTCAGGAAGCGGTGTGCATCGTTTCTGTCCTGTCGTCCTGTCCTGGCTCACGACATTTCGTGTTGTTCTTTAAGTCCCCTCCTCGAAAACAATGGAGACTCGAGCTAAGGCCATTTCCTGCGACGGACAATGAAATGCTACCGGCGTGCACTGTCCGACCGACGGCTATATTATTATTGTAATCAATGCATTGTGTTTGTTTATACCTATATGTATGGCTCGGCTTTAAAATATTATCTGATGTAAGACAATCATATTTCCAGGCGGTAGCTTTAATCGAATACATTATATAAGGCACTCAAGAGTAGCCGCAATTTATTGCATATGACCGACATCAATTATGCTATATATGTATATCCTGCGTATGTAAGAAGTTTTTCATACTGATGCGCGCTTGCTCGCTGATCCGCTCCAGAACAATAAAGTTGAAAGTTTTCGCTTGAAACCCCATCAAAATCACTTACACCACATCAACTTCAAAAAAGTCCAATCAAACTTTCTCGATAAACTCCGTTCCACGGTCTTGATGCTCATATATTTTAAAGTAAATTATTATCTCAATCTATTTCGTTCGAGATCTTTCATGATCGACGATAAAATGGCGCGTTCATTGCTCAAGATTATTTTTGTTCTGTATGTATGTATACGTACATTATTAACTCATCAAAAAAGCGAGTTAGTATGTCGGATAAAAAAGGGTCTTCTGGCCAATTGTTGCACCTGCGCTAGGGGGAAGCGTTCACGTTCCCATCGCTTACGTGGCCGACAGCGACACGTAATTTGTAATGGACGGTGAGCAGTGATTTTAAATCTTTCGGCGCATAAAATAGGGACGGGCTTAAGGTGTTTGCTGTTCGGATTTTGAATACTGAATTGAATTTTACATTGTCATTGAAAGATGTTGAATAGTGTACTTATACAAAACATTTCACTGATAATAATACGCAAAATGATATACAAAATTAAAAAAATAACTGAAGTATTTTAAAGTAGTAAAAATCATGAAAAAGTTTATCACATAAGCTATGGTGGACAAAACACTTTATATACATAAAATTAAGGTATCGGTAAGGATTGCGATCATATTTTTAAAACATAGTGTAACATCCAAATGCAGAAAAACGTCTATCTGTACTTGTTCCGCTTATTTTCTCCTGAGAAATGAGTTCTCTTAGCTTAGATTTTAGACTTGACCTAATAACAGTTCTAAAACTATAATTAGTTTTAAAATTTAAATAAGGTTTGCTTTGGGTTTGAGTATTAACCCAGATATGCCCAGGAAATTTTGTTCTCTTAAAATTTTATTTTGATCATTGAATTTGCTTTATATATAAAATCAATTTAAAAAATAAAAAATAAAATTAATCGCCATTAGTTTTCCGGAAAAGTGCCATCCTACCTGTAGGTCAGTGGGCAATGGGGTATTAAAAAAATAATAAAAAAAATTACAATATTACATATATTACAATACATTTAATAGTTGGTAATATGTACATTGTCACAAAATTATCAATAATAAATTTTAACATATAAAAATATTTAAAAAAATTAAAAATTTGCTTTATGGTAATCGATGAAACATTTGGTGTGCAATCCAACATCACATTTTTTACACCTTGTCATACATTTACAGTGGCAATGTGCACATTTGGTTTGTTTTTGATGAATTATAATAAGATGGTCCATTCTATCGTATCGTATGTCAATTTTTTTTTTGCAGATACTCGTCCTTTTACATGTTGTGAATTTTGTCCATATCCTTCTAATATGTTGGTCACAATTCGCCTATAGAAATTCAAATGATTTGATCTTTCGCCCGTTGTTTTATAAATTTGCTATGCGTTTTGTTCTGCAGTATCAAGAATATGTGTAATAATGGGAAAATATCATTTTTTCCTCTTATAGATGTTTTATATTAACTTACGTTCTGATCAACGCGATCTATTCCACCCATAAATTCATTGTATCGATTGAAGTCATTTGGCTAGGATACCTTTATAAATTTAGGGTCTTTTTGAGAATACCTAGTATAAAATCATTGACAAATAATTTAATTATGAGACCATCAATAAATATGACAAAAATATCCATCGGACTTAGATTATTATTTACAAAGTGCATATTTGGCCATTTTTCATATGTAGGTTCTAATATCAGCTAATTTCTATTCTACTATTTTTTCTTCTTTCTTGCTAATTTGGTTTTCTCTTTAGAAATAATGGAAAAAGGAACGTTAAAATCACTATCACTATCACTAAAATTGTTTCTCATCACTTGTTCACCTTCAGACAATAGTTGGCCGGTAGAAAGACTGTTTATTGTGTTTTCATCTTTATTTCCATCATCTTCATCAGTTAAATTTCCATCATCTTCGTCAGTTATATCTTCACAACTATTTATCGGAGGCAGTATATTAATTATACTTTTATCCTGGTTTGCATTTCTCAAATATTCTACAATCTTGTGTAATTTCATATTCCTAAAAAATAAAAATAAAAAAGCCCCTTCCCACTGTCCCATGTGTAGGAGAACGATGTTTGGTACCAATTTACTACAATAACCGATGTATCAATAAACAAAATACTTTCAGAAACTATTTGTTTAGACTAATAATAAACTGAAAACATTTATTTTATAAAAATATATTAAAAAGAAACTCACTTTGGACGACTCATTATCAATAATTTCGACGCGAAAAAAACAGCATAACTTCAACAGACGACAAACAACACTATACTTAACAATATTCCGGATTTTATTGTTTAGGATTTATTATTAGACCCTTTTTATGAGTTCATTCACTTTTTGACTCATGTAAAAGTAATAAAAACGTCATAATTATAAAAAACAGTGACACAAGTTTAGTGACCTACCCATAGGACAGTGGGCAAATCTGGGTTAAATAGATGTTTCGCGACTGTAAAATTGAGTTTTATATACATTATAGAGCAGCATATAATTTCACCAGCGCCTATCAGTTAAATTATATTTTCACTAGTAGAAATATATATTATATCTATTGCTGAAAATGTATTTAGACAATATAACTTGCCAGATAAAATATGTGTATTTCACTAATAAAACTACTATGTATTTATATATCTACCGGTGAAAATGTATTCTGATTTAATTTCTACTGTACTTGATACTGTATTTTTTAGATTTTATTTGCCGTCCTTCCCGCAAGTGACAATATTTAGTATTTTTTTATTTTAAATTTACACTTCAGGCCATCGATATTTAAATACACATAAAACACAATGCAATGTTTATTATATTTTAAGATTAGCTTTAGTTAACTGATAAGTGTAGAACAGTCAAAAGAAAATATTTTTCGTCATACAATAAGGGTTAGCTGTTGTACGCACATACATATATCAAAGATCGTCCGTTATCAGTTGCCCCTTGTTACAGATTGCATTTAAGGCGTTACCGGTAGAGGTGTAATTTAGTGGTGTTGAATAAAAAAGTGAGATTGTGGCCGATACGCGAAGGTGTGTTGAAACACGGTGAGTCGACTCTACATCGTGTTTATACACAGAAAGATGCCAGGTAAAAAAGAGGGGGCTTAATGCTGTTATAATGCTGTGCCGCCTTCGTCTCCTGGATATCTACGAAATTCCAGGCGAACAGAAAAAAAATGTAGAGTATATCAGCTCTCTGTTGATGAGGTCAATTTATCTTTATCTCGTCGGCGAACGACGGTGGGCCTAGGTGATTTGATAATTAATGGAGATTATTTTAGGGAGGGACGCGTTAGCAGTCATTAGCGTTTGTAATGTTTGTGTTTAACTTGTATATTCATTGTTATTGTGAGATCTTAAATTCACATCGCTTTTCTCGTATATAAAGACGTCTGAGATAAATGAGCGTTAGTTAAAATTATATACGAAATTGGAAATTAGATTCAGAATATCAAGATTTTTTATTAGATTAGTATTTAGACGCATTAGAGGACCCTTAAATATAAGCATGTTTTGTTTAGATGTGAAAAGGTAAAATACGTAAAATTTACTTGATTGTATTTTAAAAATATAAACTGATTTTGCGCCATGTTGTTCCACCTTTGTTAGATTATTTTCCTTTTATATACCTGATACAAAATATTATTTTACATCAAATTATGGCCAAGATATGTAGGGCGCAGACCTTGACATGGCTGTTTCTATGGTTTCTCACAAAATGCATTAATGCAAGCACACTACGATCGCTCGCAC
This sequence comes from Plectrocnemia conspersa, assembly GCF_051122295.1. Classification (NCBI taxonomy): domain Eukaryota; kingdom Metazoa; phylum Arthropoda; class Insecta; order Trichoptera; family Polycentropodidae; genus Plectrocnemia; species Plectrocnemia conspersa. The sequence goes on from NW_028277173.1 coordinate 13,686,518, forward strand.
ATACACACGCAAACACGAAGGCGCTTACATAACGTATGGTAAGGGATAGTAACGAGTTTAGCCTATCATATATTGCATATTTATTCAAAATTAAAGCGACTATAAAACCCCTAGGGATAAAGTAAAACCGTAAACCCAGAGTAGGTACCAGATTCCAGAGTGCCTATATTGTGACAAAATTGCCGTAAATGAAGATGGCAGTGATGGTACAACTTCAGTTCAACCGGCACGAAATAATATATAACCGAAGGTCCGTGATTGAATAAATTCCCAACAACGAACTTTCTCGTCCTTGTAATAGTAGAATTTCAGTGACCTATTAAATCGCCAACAGGAATTCCCAACTTTGCCAATTGAGTTACACAATTGGATTTTCGTCCGTGATAAATAATCGTTCAGATGTAAATTACACCATCGATCAAATATTGTAAAAGAGGTAACGCTCTCGTTCTTAAACGAACGATGAATTCATTTCAAGTTTAATTGAAATAAATAAACTTAAACTAACATTGTACACATAAATAAAATCATAGTAGTAAAATTAAAAAACGTGTAGTTTAATCTTATCTTATACTATAGTTATCCTTTTGTTTTTCTGTCTCACAAACTTACGAATGAATTACTGTGATTTTCAAGGACAAAATGTTTTTTTTTATTAATAATATTATGTAGGTTGATATTCCTACAATATAATATTATAAAAAAAAATGTTATACTGTCTTTAATTTTTTTTGAAACGTACAAAATAAGCGAATAAGTATATAATACTTTTTCGGTTCAATAGGTGATGCCAATTGTAGCACATTTATTGACAAGATAATGCAATTTAGAGAAGCTTATGGGAATCCAGTTGAGTTATTAACTTCCCTGAATCCAAGTAATTTTACAGCACAAATCAACTCTATGTTGGTATCCATATTATGCTGTTAAAGAACATGAGCATGACTGCTATATTTTTAGGCAATAATGTGTATATTTAATCATAAAGATTTTACATTTCTTAAACCGCTTCAATTTCCAATTAACCTTACTTTTGCCATGACAATAAATATGTAAGTTGCTCAATATAACAAAAAAATATTATAAGGATAAAGTTTCTTTCACAGCTTTTTATATAATTAATCTTACAAACAAACCATTATATACAATACATGTTACTGGTTTATAACTATTTTCATACTTACTAATTTTGTTATTAGGTATAAAGAAAACGTTAGTCGAAAACGTAGCGAGATAATGCGTGATTCTTTTCAGAATTCATTAGCAAATAATTTCCAAGTGGTCCTCAAATAAACTTAAGAAAAATATGCATAATCCTTCAGACACAGACTTCTCAGAAATTTACATAATATAAAATATATTTATTTTATTAAAAAAATATGTATCGATCCATATTTTAAAATGCTAAGCATCAACGTGACAGACAAAAATGCGAATTTACAGCTGAATATGTATTTTAGTTTTAAAAATGCAAAGCAGCTTACAGCTGAACGTATTCAGTCGGCGTCCGAAATATGTCGATCCTTTCGGCAAATTGCTGAGAAGAATAGCTGAAAAATCACTATCAAAACGGGATAACCTCTCGCAGGGCTTCCCGGCGCGCCGGGCTTATTAAAGTGGGATTTCGCCAAAATAACCGCCTCATCAATCAAAAACAAAACATTTTCGCCCGGGGAAAATTGTACGCCGAGGAAGCCGCCGCGGTAAGTGTTTTGACTGATTACCCCACGGCGGGGAATACAAATACCACGCCAAAGTGTACAAACATTTTTCGCACAACAACGACGGCGGCTGAATTAAAAGTGAAAGCGACGAAATAAAGACACGGCAGCCAAAGGGTTTATGCAAATTGTTACCTTATAATTACAAAAGGGACAAAAAGTTATTTCAACAATGACTTGCTGGCGGGGTCGCGGCTCAAAGAAAACCCGCTAAGTGGCGTAATTACTCAGCCGAAAACGGGAAGGCTCACCTTTTAAGGGGTGAAATTTTCGGGTGCGGAAAATAATTTACTTTCAATGGAGAATATTTGTCATATATTGTGTAACGAAACAGAAGAAACCACTTAATCATGCGAGTAAAGAATTAGTTGACTATGCATACGACATAGCAATTCTACACATATCCTTGAAATTGGACCAGGTGTAGCTTAAACTTTTTAAAACATATTTTATTTGTTGTTGCTTAGAAATTACTGAGTTCTGGAGTTATTTGATACGAAAATGGTATTTATATCACAATTCCGGAGATGTAACAGGATTAAATAAAATAAATAAAAAAATCGTCTTCACAGAAAATTGCGGAAAGCCATAGATTGAAAGCAATACTTAAAAGGAATATCAATTATATAATATTTAACTTGAAAAATTCTTTCTAAGAGACTAAATTTGATTTCGAAGAAGCTGACTAAAGCGCTCTATATTCATTATATATACCTATATATAGTAAAATATATTACAAAAAATAAAAAATATATTTTTACTTTTTGTCATATTATATAATTCGAATTGTTTTTTTTTAATTCCTTTAGAAAAATGGTAGTTTCTTATATATATAATACTTCAAACGATTATCCTTGTGATAATAATATTATATAAACCTACAATATACATATCTGATATTCTATCCATATCAAATATTAATAACAATCTGAAAATTACTCTAACAACTAACTATTCGAATCATTTAAGCCTACTGCTACAATTAATCAGCCCATCTTTATTTAATACAACTTTCATCCATTTCTCGTATATTACCTTATAGTTACAATAATTATAATCTCGTGCTTATACATTTAATATATTGTATTTAATTATACAATAATAGTGATCCGTACATTTCAATTTATTCTTTAATAATCTATAATATCTCATAAATATTTTAAATGATGCAGTTTTGTTAGTAGTATTATTATCGGTATCGATAATCGAGCTATGTGTTTTATAATATAAAATATTATAGAAAACTCAATTCTATCAGAATTAAATTTGCTTCCATCGCAATTTATTTCCTGTGTTTTTTCTTTATAAAATCACGCGATTTCCGCTTATTGAAAATAAAGCTGATTGAATCTGTTATGCTTGAAATAAACGAGGTGGATTGTATATGTAAAATCTATATAAATATAATTTATTATTTTATTGTATTGTTTATTAAATAAAAGGATCCTATGTTTATACAGTCCATTAATGAAAACATATGTCTCACATTTTATTGATAGAAATATATGTAAATATAGTCAGAAAATTAAGACACTTTTTGTAAAAGCGTCTCAGAAAATCGCGTGTTTTTTTAATGTTTTTGATTTTAAGTTTGAGATAACCCTACAACAATTAAGGTGTGTATTCTTAGGATTGTTATATCGAAATCCATTTAAATATTTGGCACCGGAAAAAGTGATTTGTTGAGAGGCCATTGTCTTTCGCAATCTCTTGAATCACTTTTAACGTTAGCGCACATCTTTACTTATAAAATAGTCACGTAACTTTTTTATATGCTGTAAAATCTGCTAATTAGCTCACTTCGTCTAGGGTTATATTTTAACTTGCTACATTTGATTATTATTTAAAAAAATAAAAATAACAGTTTTTGATGACGAGATATCTAGTCGTACTTGCGAAGCAGATAATAAGAACTTTATTTGAAAAATTCTATTTTAGATGATATTTTAGTGATACAGTAATACTCACAGGAGTCTGGAGTTGAGTTCTTATTTGTTAGATTTCAAAAAAGCTCTTACATTTAGGATTTCAATAGTTCTCCGGAAAATTGATTTTATTTATTATCGTCAAAGATCATCTTTTTGTGTAAGAATTGCCATTTTAAAAACACATTGTCTCAAATAAATACCAATTCCTATGTTTTTTGACTTCCTTTTTTTCTTCCTTGCTTTTCTACTGGTATTAAACGAATTATGGTAAAGCTTTAATGACAAAATCCGTGGAGAAATTAGGATTTCGCGTTTTGGACAATATATCGACAAGGGCTTTGAATATATGTACATAATTTCCAAACTGTCATTTTGTCAGTTTTAAGAATGTATCGCTTAAATGTAAATTCAAATAAGGAATAAAAAAGATAAAGGGTAAAATATTTCAACTAAATGTATTTTGATTCTGCTATTTTTATTTTTGTATATTATCTAAAGTCACAATTTTGTAACGAAAATTTGTTTACTGATTTATATTGACGATAAAAATTTATCGAAATACCGGGGTATAGGATTTTAAATGAAAAAACATTTTATAGAAATTGTTTGAATATCTCGCAAATATTTACGTCAATAAAATTCATTAAATTCGTTAAATTATTTATTTATTTTATCTTCTAAACGTGAACTTCTTGGTGGATCAGGCTGTTTTTATTGATCACAAATCGCTTCCGCTCGGCCGTGAAGCGCGAAGAATGAACGAAGGAGAAAATAAATAAATAAATTCGGCAACAAAGCGACAAAACCGAATTCCGGCAGCTTTCGAGTGCTTGATTTCCGGCTTTTCATTGTGGAAAAAATTTAAACTCGACGAAATCGCATTGTCCCCTTTGTGTGCTGCGTTATAGGGGGACAGCAAACCGACCATGACCGCCTTCTTCCAGAAGGACGCATATTTACGAAAGGGTTGACTTTTGGCATATTTTTGGGCTTTCACCCTCCGGTTGACGAGTTTGCTCTCTCAGCCTCCCAGCATCCAAAGAGTGAATCTCCAATCCGGTTTTTGGTATGCGACCTGTCTCGTTCGTCTCTATAATACTTATGCACCTGCCTGTTTTATTGACGACGTTTTATTTTATTTCCGAAGGACGTTCCCTTCAGACATCTGTCTCGCGGCATGATGATAAATATTTTATATTAATAAATATTTTTTGTTGTTGTTACAGGTAAACATTTTATATATAAATCAGAGAAGTAACACGTGTGAAGCGACAAAGTGTTTTATTATACACTCCAGTATCGAATAGACTCGCGCAAAGACTAAATTCATTAAGAGAATTTTAATTAACGCTGATATCCAAGTAAGTAACGTGTTGTTTAGACGTGGTGTTATTTATATACTACATACGTACTTTAAATTTGATTATTAATATATTATATAAAGCTACCAGTATAATATATTCTTGTGCCGTCACCAGATTGTAGCGCGACGGTTGCATAATAGATTACAACTATTTATCCTATTTTGCGTGGTAAAGAATTTATATATTTTGAGAAGTTTTAGAATATGTTTTTTTTTAGAACATATTGCTACTTTATTTCTAGCAACGATGCGTTATTTTTAAATTTTTATCGTTGGATTACAATATTAGAATTTATGGCGATCTAACTTGACTTATTTAATTACATTTTAAAAAATAAAACTATATCAACAATTTCCATCTTAAGTTGTATTCTGTCGGCTGACTGCTGATGGAGTAATTTTTCAACACCAAGTTATCTCTGCTATTGTTAAGCCTTTTGTCAAGGCGAGTTGGTGTTTCCTTTACATAATGTTTAAAATGGTTAAGTTTTAACGGCACGGCTGGTTGGAAACTTCGCATTACAAAAAATATTTATATATTTTATATAATTAATCATTATGCTATAGCTTTGCTGATGACTTTATCGCGCTTACTGCTAATAATCTCGCGTTGTTGTTTGCAAACGTATCTAAAATATCTCAATTAATTAATTAAAATCACACAGATTTCACTTTCCTGTTTTGTGGACAATTTTGATGTAAGTAATTTTTTTACTTATACACCATAAATATTAATTAGTGATTGTTGTGCTAGTTTTCCAATTTGTCAGAAGCCGTTTTATCCATTTCATCAGTTTGCTTTTTATGCTCTGTAAAAAAATGACGGCCACCTAAGAAGATCAAACATATTCAAGGCGTATAAAAAACGATAAGCATCATACGCTTTCAGATAATAAAGTGAACATATTCGCACTTTTTAAAACACATAAGGGTCGGAAAATCAATTCGGCATTCACGCTAGATTAACTGCGAGAAAATTGAAGTTTTACATTAAAGATACGCAATATGGAGAGATGGTATAATATATAGGTTTTGAAACCATCTAAAGTAGCACGCAATATCTCTCGATAACTGAAACATCAAAAGATAGAATTTCCATATAATTTTATACGATGAAATATTTTTACATTTATATTTCTACAGTCGCTCAGAAGAGGTATGCACACGCATTCCGAAAATATAAATTCGAAAACTTTTTTCGCCTTCCACGAACATCCTTATTAAAAAATAACAAAAAAATACACTCTCGTTTCATTCAAAAAGATATGGGCCGCTCGTATGATGTTATTTATTTACATCGAGGCCGTATAAAGTTGTAATAAAGTAGTAAAAGTGACATATAGTATCATAAAACATTGTTGCGTGGAATGCATAATACCGAAAAAGGACTCTGCACATATAATACATAACGTTTATTGACGAGTGGGTCCATATCACCATACAAATGTTTCTATTCAAAAGGCCACTTAAAGTGAATAGATTAGTTCAAATATGAAATCGATATTTTTGGTGAATACAAAAAATCAGGTTCAGTGTTGTATGATAGGTTCGCGAAAGTGTAATTAATCAAACTGTGCATATATCATTTGCCTTTGACGTTGATGTCAATATATGTATGTGAAGAACGAATGATTAACTCCAATATGTAACAATGACGCTGATTTATATTAATGGATATTAACAATAATATTAATTTAGCGATATTCATACGCATTATTAAATAGTGAATAAAGCCAATTTGATTTGTTATAGGAAAAGATGATTGAAATTATCATTATTAACACTGTACAATAAAATTAAATATTTTTAGAATTAATTAAAAAAAAATTTTGAACCATATTAATTTTACAAACGTATGCTCTTAAAATTCTTATTGAAATGTAGAGCCCAAAAAGCAAATTTACTCAGAATGATTGTGTCTTATAAATGTAAAAGATTTTTTCGTGTAAAAATACTGATTTTGATTAGTTCAATTATTTTTTTCAAGAATTTTTAAATACCAATGTATAATGTTATTTTAACCACCCTGTGCATGACACAATAAGGTAATGGATATGATATATAACTAGTCCATTGTATGCACAACTATATGCTAAAAGTTTAACTACCTTCTTTAGAATTCACGTAGACAAATTTACACGGAAGCTGCAACTCTCTGCCCTATTATTTCAAAAGCAAATCTCAAAAAGAGAGTGTTTGTTTTAAGCTCTTGTCCTGGTTCAGCAGCGTCAGCACTTGATCCAGCTTCAGCTGAAAAAGGGGTCGGTTACTACGGGGGCAACCGAAGGTTTAAAGGCTGACGGACAAGGGTGGTGGGCATATTTCCCACCCAGCTTTGGGTCGGTAATTATCCACTTTGCGGTCGTTTTCCTCCGACTTGCGGAATTATTGTCGTAGTTCCTCTGCGCGCCGTATCTGTCGCCCTCGATTTGTTGACATAATAGTTGAGTGTGTAATTTCAGCCTTTAGGTCTGTGCCCGTCGATTGCGACCCCGGCAAAGGTTTAATCCGACCGAAAAACTTTTTCCACTTGCAGCGGGCCTCAAATTCTCTGACTGGGTTTATGCAAATCTAACACTTTGCCGCCGAGATCGTATCCCTCTGTGGCCTCCCCGGACCAGTCTCGTTTTGCTACGTCGTAATTGATTATTTGGTATTCAAATTTGTAATTTAGATGTAATTGCATAACCAATTTTGAAATACATAAATAAATAGTAATTATTTATAATTATGTAAGCTTTATTATAATTTTTGAAATTTGTTTATCAAAGTCAATTTTTTTAAGGTAACGGTTACTTTTTTCGTTTCAAGCGGCTTTAAATCTCAATTCGCCTTCACCATGACAATGCATAAGAACAGTCGCTTAATAACATAAATATAGTATCTAAAACACCTGACGGTAGATAATTATAATTTAATAAAAAAAATGTAGTCAAGGATACGATATAACCGGGAACCAAGCGCGGATAAAGCTGTGTAGGAAAGCTAATAGTTATAAAAAACTATTTTAAATAACAAGTTTTATCAAAGCACGTTTCTAGTTTAATTATTTAGTACTTGTGTATCTTCCGACTTATTATATATAATAAATAAAGTTTTATGTAGTCGTCAAAGAATAAGTTTTATTGTTCTTAACATGTCTACTTTTGTGAGAGCAGTTACTAATATTCCATCAGTTCTTTTTCGCACAACAACGTCCTCTTTATCACTTAATTTTTTGCTTCTCTAGCTTTCACAACAACTTATTCTGATTGCTTATTTGTATTGGATTTATTTAAAACGTGTTCAAATAACAATACTTTAAACATTTTACCGTCATTCAGTGGCGTAGCTATGGTGGGACGGAGGGGGCGGGCCGCCCCGGGCGGCACTTGCTTGGGGGCGGCATATTCGCGATGGGATCGTCTAGTGTGGCACTAAAACATACGTATATAAATCCACGAATAATAAGATCTTAATAATAACCAATTTACTATTTTTAGAAATGCTGATTTTATGACCCTGCAAAAAATGTATGGGGGGGGGGGCGGCAATTTTAAGGATCGCTCTGGGCGGCACATACTCTAGCTACGTCACTGCTGTCATTTATTATATATTAATTTGTTTTTATTCTTTCATTGTTACACCTCTTTGATCAGTCCTTTTCCTATCTCTCACTCAGTGTTTTCAACGACAACTTAGATTATTGCTTTTTACTATAGATTATTGTTTTTTTCTCTTAACAATGAACTAAAAAATGTATTATCATCTTTCATATTATGAAATTAATTTGGAAGTTTATTCTCTAACACATCTTAAGTCGTATATAACATAATATTTTTATTAAGCACGATTAATTAGTGGTATAGTCAGTCATATATCTATAAGACCTAGCTTTAAATTCAATATTTATTTACTTTTATCGTGTCTGAGAAATCAGAATTAGTGATTATTATAAAATTATAATTCCGATCGATCATCACAAATTAAGTTTTCTTAGATTTTCATAATCTTGCGGATCTAAAAAATAAATATAAAGTATAAAAAATCTCTAATAATGAGCTATTTCAGCTCATAGGTATATGTAGAATAAAAAAAACAGTACACTGCACGGTGTATTTTTCATTACATAGACCACTCCTTATTACTCGAATAATATTATAGTACATAATCGAGCTCAGAACGTACTTATAAATGTTTATTGAATAAGAAATAATCTTGTAGTGCGGTTAAACTATGACGGATGTATATGGAAAATTTACCAAAGGTCGCCGTTGGATTGCTTTGGACAGAGTTGATACAAGTTAGATGAAAGTAGTTCCTTTTATAGAATACACGTTATACGACCTCAAACTAGGCAAACCCTTTACGCGAGATATTTTAGCTAGCCATAAAAACTAAAAAATACATTTTCACATAATTATATTTGATACTTAACGACATGTCAATTAATGGCCCATTGTGTTGTTTTTGTTTCGAAAAAAGTTTTCTATGTATTATATATGATTATAATTTATCATTTTTTATCTGATTATATGCTCTGAACATATTTTTAGTTCATTTATGTATTTTATTTTATATTGTTTTTTCTATTCTTCAGTAACTAGAGAATATAAAAATGATTTATAAAGTTGACTTTAGTTACTCCAGTCAAAAATTTAGTACTAGAAACTCGTACCGAATTTTTGGTTTTACAGTGATAAAAATTTAGCATTAGATTCTTTCGTAGATGTATTTAAAAAAACAAGATTTAATAAACCAACCAAAACCAGCAAACTGATTTATAATTGTACGTATGTATAAATTTAGGATTAATTAAAACGATATTTGTCGATGCACTTCTCAAAACTAAGTTTTTTTTTGTTTGAATAAATGCCAGTGATTGAACGGTTTCTATTTAGCTTTTTATTGATTATTATGTATATTTTTATGATGCGTTGTTTAACACTCAATGGGCAGTCGATTTCATGGGAATTGCGCATATCTATAGAACAGTAGTTCCCACTAATAATTTTACCGTTCCGCGGTTGATGTATTATGTTAAGTTATGGTGGCGAACATTTATATTTAACCTTTGAATAAAAACCACTTCATAGCAAGCCGCTGCAACAATAAGCGTATTCTCTGAATAAATTGCGAAACGCGTTTCATCGAAATAGCTTGGAATTGCATGGTGTATATGAAGTGTTTTTGGAAATTTGCATGTCCGTATATACAATTCGTGGTGGCTTTAATGCAAGCCGGAGGAAGCACCTGCTTATGGCCATTAGCTCCACGAGTGCTAGTCTCTCGTAATCTCCACGATATTAGGTATACTATAGGTCCGAGTGGTTGGAGTGGGCTCCTCTCGCGCTGATCCAACGTAAGCGGTTTTTCATTATCAATTATTGAAATTAGTCTGGTGTTTTAAATTTAAATTTTGAGCTTTGAAGCCGCTGCAGGGTTTTTGAGAGGCTGATCAAAGCGGCTGTCCGGGGCAGATGTCGCTACAAACGATCCCATTGCAATTCTTTATCCGGCCGTGAGACGTGTCAGTGGCTCCAAAATGCGGTACGTGTTCCACCTTGGCTGTGGGCTATGTAATGTCAACTGTGAAATCATTGCACGTTTTATGCGCTAGGTGGTTTAACTCCTACCGTGTTATATAAAGGAGTTGAATACAGTAAATTAACATTAAAAAACAAGCAATGACTCGGTAAGATTCATTGATTTTTAAGAAAAATATTCTTAAATAAACCTTTTAGGCTTGATATATTTATTTATATATTTTAAAGAGACTTACAATTATTACGTGTGGTACAAAAATAATATATAACACATTTCTATAACAATATTCAACAAATATTTTAATTTTACAAATAAGCAAACTATACAAAACATAAAATATAAAGACTTATTTTTAAAAAATATTATTTATTTATTATTTAAAAATATTTTTTCGTAAATTTTGCTCTATGTTACTCATGTTATAATTAAAAATATTTTCTACCCCACTTCTACAATATTATAAAAAAATTAAATAATATTTTACAATAGTTAAATAGAGTTTTTATCACAATATCCTATTTTATTATTATTATTATTTCCTCTTATTAAAAAAATAGCTCTAAAAGCAATATTTTTTTTCTAAATATGAAATATGTATTTATCTGTATTTTTAATTGTTTTATACTGTGTGTCAAGGTGTATTGACAAAAAATAATATTTAGTTTTTAATTGATAATTATGCTACAATTTCAGTCACGTCTACGTATAACACACTCTGTACGCCTTTAAGTATGTTTATGTACACGTAAAGTTCTCGTAGACTTGTTTGTGTCTAAAATATATATCGTCTCAGAAGCGAGTTGAATTCCGGATGTCATAGCTGGTCCAGGTTTGACGTAAAGAGGGAAGCGGCTGCTTTCTTAGTCTTCTCTGTCTATGTCAATTGTCGCTCATCTTGGTTTCGAGTTTGTACAATCTCTCGTGTGTCTAAGTTGGAGAGTTCATGTGAAATTTCTTAATGTATTGTGAATAATATACAAAAAAATAATACATAAATAAAAATAAAACACGATCGTTCTGGAAGCCAAAACTGTAATTCCTTGAGAATAGTTTGCTTGTCAATATTAGTTTGAGGAAATGCTTAGTTACATATAACTTTCAGCGAGATCTCAGCGAATCGTATCCCAACAATTCTAAAAGAAAGGCGCTGGGATACAAGAACGGTCAATAACGTTCCTCATGACAAAGCCGAGCATCTTAAAAGATGTTTACTTTTATGTGTAAAAAGAACCTCAACTTGCTCTCAAATGTGATATTTAATGGAAGTTTGTCCAGTCAGAATGTTCCCACCGAGATCGTAGCAATAATCTGATGGCAAATGAGGTCAGGATAATGACACAATATGATACTTTCCAACACTAAAAGGCAGACGGTTGACGGAAGCTCATCTTCTTAGATAATCTATCATTATGTAGAGAAAAAAATGCAACAGATCGAACTTATCTAAATAATTTTAAATATTCGGCATACGGAAGAAAGCTGTAATTTGTATGTTATTAATTTATTAATTTATTTCTCCCTTTACACTTTAATTTAAATCAAAACACGTTTTTTTCTGTAAAAATGATTTGAAAAATTAAAAGTGTTGTAAAGAGGACAATTTAGCTAAAATTGAAAAATACTATATACATAATCTGTTTTTCAATTTTTGCAAAATTAATTTTTTTAAGTCGCTTTTAAATACATTGATACACAGTATATATTTAAATCATTTTAAGCAATGTTAAAAACTCGGGAGTTTCCTCAAAATTATTCATTTATAATATGATAATTATTAATACTTCTGATATTACTTTTTTTATCAGTATTTTGTTATATTTTATGGCTACTTATAACGCGTATTTATGTGCTTTATTTATTTCGCTATGATAATACACTTTGCCACAAAGCTAAACGCAGATTTCAAACATTTATTTGTTTTTTGTCGCTTACAACTATTTTATTAATGACAATATTTGAAGTACCGCATATAAGTCGTATAAATAGCATACAAATGATACAATCGTCTATGAAAAAAATGAACTATTGTTGTTGAGTAAAAAATATTAATAGCTATAGTTAAAAAGTGATCATCAAGCGAATTCGCTTCTTTCAGGTTTCGTGAATAACGTTGAATTAAATTAAAAAGAAAAATAAGCTAAATTTATTAATATACTGATTTTTGAAGACTTACCAAAGTTTTAGTTTCCAAACATTTATAAATGCTAATAGAAAGTTTTTAGATTTTACTCAATCGAGGATATTTAAAAACGAGAGGTAAAAATATTGTTGCGCACTGCTATTAATATTGTACATAATACATTTTACTATAAATCAAAATATTTATTAATAGGTATAAACTCAACAGCCTTAACCTTTGCCATTCTCTAATAGCGCTTTTTCACACGGCTTCTCTTGGGTAAATATTATGATTATCCTTTGGATCATATTTCAGTAAGTAAACTTATAATTCTACGGCCGAAAGTTATATTTGTGGATATAATAGACCTTGAAACTATCTGTATCTCTTTTTCTCTATTTATTTATAAGGAAGTAAATCTCTCTCCAGTCTGTAAGTTTGCGATTGTTTCGAGAACAGACTCCGATTTTTATACAGCTCTCTCTATTGTATTGTGTATTTCGCCAGTTTTACACAACTACAGTTTATCACTGCACAGCTGGAAAATAAAATTGTTTATTCGTATTTATAAACATATAAGAGCAATTTTTATTCTATAGTCAGTTGACAACCCTTGCTTTGTGATTTTGTCTATCTAGATATTACGCTGTGTATGTAGAAAAAAATATCATATTTTCTCACGGAACTGACGATCGCGTTGTCCCAAGTCCACTGATATCCTCCCAGGACCGCGCCGCGGGCGCAATTCCCAGTGCGCCATAAATATTATACATCCAATCTCTATAATGAGTGGTTTGTGAAGGGATCCTATAAGTGTCTAAGGGCAATTTAAAATAAATCCCAAATGTTACTAGCCGATAACCGGCACGTTACCGACGCGCGTGTATTATTTACGGAAGTTCCACGCATGATTTTGCATATTGGAAGCTGAGCCCTGTCGTTTCTTCCTTTTCTTATGACATGTGCGTGTTGGGTAACTTTCGAAGTCTTCCGGTCCTTTATCTTTTGTTTGAAAACAAAGTTAGGGCCCATAAGTAGCCCCCGAGACAATTTCACACTACATTAATCAATAATGCGACCCGCAAAGGATAGCAATCCCTTTTTGGGTTATAGCTCACGCATAATGAGATGGGTGGTAAGTCGATCGCTCATCAATTATTGCATGTTTTGCATAAGAGAACAATTTTAAATTGCTTTTGATTTATGTATTACTTCAGTTTATAAATATGTACTAATATTCTTCTTAGACATACCAAATTTTGCATACATTGAGGTGACTATTTATTATTACTCTTTCTAAATCTAACTAATCACAAGTGTATTTGCGTTCAATATAAATCAACGGGTATGAATTGCTAATCTGTAATAAAATAACAATCAATATGCGTATTATATAAAAATTTGAGATTTAAATTTAAGGCTTATCCTGGTATATTGATGGTGTTCCATTTTTTATTTGTTAATTGTTTCACCTTCAAGAAACCCTAAATCTATTTACCTGGTATCTGCGTAGGTGTTAATAATGTTTCGATTGAGTTCAGGATTCGATAATTGCTTCTATTATTTAGCATAAACAAGAAATTGTATAGTTTGCTCAAAGGCAAACAGCGAATCGGTTAGTCGGCGTTTGTCGAATGAAACGCAAGCAGATAGATGGAATTCGTCCGACTCCATTTAATTATCTAGTGTAAATAGGTATCGAGTGTAAAGCCTGTAACATAAGAACGAGCCCGACTTGCTATTGTAGTGATTGGATATTTGATACTAGATTTTTTTAAAGCGCAAATTTATTAAATTTCAGATAAAAAAGTTTAACGGATGAGCCACAGCCACTATGGCGTAATTAGACCTGTCGCTCGCTTAACAAGCCAAAGATGGATGACGGCGAATTATCTGGCACGTTATCAGCACAATCCAAATTGGATGACACATAACGACCGTAGCTAATCGATCAATTTCTCGCTGCGTCGGAACATATAGTGTTTGACTTGTTAAAAGCTTATTGATTGCATAAAACGCTGTAAATTTAAGATTTGATAATAAAAAACATCGATCATATACTAAATCGAACATTCATGTATTGAATCGAACATACTGATATACAATGTTTTATCATGGGTGTGTTTACATTGACACCATCTATTAACTGTTAGTTTTTAATATGACTATCATTTTTTTACAATCAATATCATTTAACTATCAAAAACTGTTTTTATTCCGCACGATAACGCGAGCGAGTGACCTTGCTCAGCGATTTGGATTTGGTGCTGTAAAGCTTAATTTTTTTCTAATGTATGTGAAGAGTACACATACACAGTTTACACAACATCACTTTCAAGTTGACAAATAATATTATTTATAGTTTTGTATCTTATATTCGTTAACCGATAGATTGAATATTACAATGCTGTTATTGTTGTCACATATTGTAATATTCGTCTGCATTACAGATCTTATTCAGCCTTATCGCTTAATTAGATGCGCATGATATTTTTCTGTTTTTATTGCTGTTTTTGGTTATGCAGCATATTTAAAAAAAATATTTGTACGAAAACTGCTTTAAAGCTCAGTAAGTTCATAGCGTTCATTTTTTGGATATTTGTCTTGAGGCATGTTTGATCGCAGTGTGAAAGTTTTAAATATTTTACAATTGATTTTCAGCAATAAGTTTCCTATTTTTCTGGATATTACTGACATGTATTAAATGTACATATATGGTTAAACAAGTTTAATGAAACTTATTTACATTGCACCGTTTAAAAACATGATTTAATAATTGTTGCATTGATTGAAACAAATAAAACAACATTCAGTTGCCTTTTATTGTATAGTTGGTGTATAAACTTTAACTTCATATATAGGAAAACTGTGACTTTTTGAAACACGTTAAAATTGTACAATAACTTCTTGAGTTTTCTTCCGATTTTGATCCGAACTGCTCAACATTGATGCTGAAATAAAAATATTATACAAGTACTAACTCTACTGTAACGTAATATATTTTCTCAACCCATACTATTCATTTTAAAGAGACGAAAAATAATGTGCTGGGACTTCTAAACGAAATGTTTATTATTAAAAAAGCACGCCATCGTTGACGTGTGACGATTTGCAAATAAGTAGTACGTGACAAGAAATTCCCACATTTCATATTAAAAAAAATGTGCGAGCTTTAGAGCCGCATCAGAACCTATTAATTATATTAAACGTTTTAATTATTCTGTGTATATGGTACACACGTGGAATGCATTGTAGTTCACCGTATGAATCTGGGCGTTGATGTTTTTTTCATATTTGTTCGATGTGGGTGTGTACCTAGTAAGAAGTACGTTGTTTGCATAAATAAGTGTGGTTGTAACAATCGTACACGAAATTCGTTGGGCCGTACGTGTGGCTGGTGTGTAATGCGGCCGGCGCATTATCATGTGAAAAGAGAAGCACCCCTAAGGGCCGGAGCTGGGACGAAACGCTGCGTCACGTAGCAACGACAACGGCCATCAGAAATACGCCGGATGTCAATAAAGGCATTGTTTGGTTACAAAATGGCCGTTATATGACAATATTTTTCGCCGCCTCTAACGACTGAGAGGAACGACTACACACTGCACCTGTGGCGAGGAGCGTGCGACAGAGCGATTGTCATGACACAGTAAAAGTATCACCCTTTGTGAGCTTAATGTGCACTTAGATAAAGGTCGTGGTGAAGTTGAATGAATGCGTGTTTGTATAATCGGATTTTGGTACAATGGTAATTGTAATTCGCGGCAGTGATTCACGGAAAATCATACATTAAAACATGTTTTTCTGTTTCGGGTGTCACGTCCAATTTAAGACGTTGACAATCATCATCATTAGAGTTTTCTATACTGTATCCAATTATGACCATAATTAGATTAAAATTCTTACATTTACATGTCGCACGAGTCCCAGACGTGCAGTGTTGCACGCATCCGCACATATTGCGCTTCTTTCAGGATTTTCTGGTAACACAAAACATATGTTCTAGTTAAATTTTCAAGCTTAGTGTACTAATTCTAAGTAAACGAAAAATACACAGATTTTTAAAAAGCGTATTTAAAATATAAAATATCTAATTTTGGATTTTTTAATATCTCACGAAGTAATTTTAAAATTACTTGATCGATAAATATCAGTTCGTCAAGTATGAAAACTCATTTTCAGATCGATATAATACTTCTACTGGAGTACCGCAAGGATCCAACATGGGTCCATTGCTGTTTCTATCGTTTATTAATGACATAAAAACGGTTATGAGTCGTTCAATTTTTTTTATTATATTTGGAAGGCTTAAAGATTTTCGAGAGAGTGCTGTTAGTTTTGTATTCCATTGACCTACAGAAGGATCTTAATTCATGATCGGCTCTCAGTATCATAAAACGTCATACAATTTCATTCTTAGCCTGCACATTGGAGAGATTCACATTAAATCTATAAAGATGCTAAGTATTATCTTGAGAAATGCGTCCTTTTTTATGATACCCTACTCCGCAGCATACTGGATGGAATTTGGAAGGAATACTGGTACTATACATTGCTGTTTGCTAGTATCTTCATTTCGAGAGTGCCTACAATTTATTATTTATTTTTTTATTAAGACCATCGTGACGCATTAGGCTAATCTGTCAGGCTTAGTTTAATAAATAAATAAATAAAAATTAGGTTGAATAATACTAAAATTTCACTTTTTAAGTGATTTCTGGTTATTAAATTATTTTCAAATTAGCCATTGTATTATATGATCTTTTAAATATGACTAGTCATTATTGACAGTGTAAACGCTATTTTTTATCTTTAGAAAAATTTTGCCGAAATTTCTAAAACCAAAATAATTAAAAACATGTTACATATATTTTTTTTATAATTTAATATTCTTAATGTATTGCAATGGGCTAAACATAATCACTCCAACTATGTAAGATGTGGGACACCAGACTGAAATCAAACAATCAATATAGTCAACATCCACAATTTAACTCGATTTTATTTTTATTATTCATCCGTGAGATTAAGAAAATCTATAGAAACCCAATCCAATTTATTTTAATCAAATGGCCAGTTTTTACGTTACATTTGCACGTCTTCATTGCGCATTTACGAATGTTTTAAATAATTTTTTTGTACCAAAATTAGGTGTTTAGTTAATAATACATAGTATATTCTCATATGTTATTTTTCATATTAAGTAATTTTTGAAATAGCTTGCTTTTTCTTGCAGTGATAGTTTAATGTATACATATAAAGCAAAATTCCCCTACATTTTTCTGTATTTTCAATGGTTTCAGCGAATAGCGTATAATATATTATATTAAAATATTATGTAGGCATAACTCAAACCTGAACCTTTTTTAACGTACCCCGTCGATCGTAAAGGTATGGAAAATTCTCTATTGAGCGATAGCACCCTTTTCCGCGCGCATAAAACTTTGAATATCAATCCTTTACAGATTATACTTCATATACGAGTTTGTATGATAGCTTAAAGTGATTTTTATTCAAAGCTACCCACCTACCCTCTGGCGCGCGTTTGACAGCAATGATGAGGGCTGAAGTTTATCAACGATGATGAGTCGACGAAAGCTGACAACCAGTCGAACGCAACGCAAATACGCGAATTATGCTAAACCGTTCTGGGCTGGAAGGGAAAAAATATTTTTCTTTCCATACAAGTTTACCTACATATATATTGTATACAGAAATATGCGCGCGAGATGAAAGATTTTACGGAAAATTCGGATCAAAAGCAGCCAGTTGAAATTTCACCACGAATTCCCTAATTCCTTTGGCGGCTCATTAGTATCGATAAATACCGAACGGCAAACTAAATAAATTAATCCCGTGCGGATATTTTCCGAAAGAGACTCGAATGAAAAACTTGATATAAACACATATAATATATTGCAATTTATACGTCACAGCATATAATAGTCGCATTTAGTTAATATCATATCCCGGATATAACCAATAAATTGGCCATCATGAAATAACTGCAACCGGGGGCTTATCATTTCATTAAAAATGTTAGTTATAGGAAGAGAGACTCAGAGGTTATAAAACTCGATATTAACCGTAGTACAAAAATACATTAAAAAGTAAGTAAAGTGTGGATAATCTAAGTATGATTAATTAACTCTTGTTCCTATATTTCTATTTATCAGAATTTAAATATAATAATCATGTTTAAATTAAAATCCCAAGCATCTTGCATACCATGTATACATTGTACTCTCATGCGGATTATCAGTGCTTGAAATAATTTAATTCTTTTAAATGAGAATAATATGCCTTTTGTGACATGGAACAAACCGCGTGGTAAGGTAAAGAGACTAAAATGAAAAATCTTCCTGTTGATTATTATTACCAATTAGTTGTATGTATGCATAAAGAGATCTTTGAAGATTGGTTCAAAATCAAAGTGTATACTGCATTTATATTCATGAATACGCGTTTGTTATTTATAAAAAATACAAATTATTTTTTTAACCGGAAAATATATATTTTAATATTTCAGAATAAATAAAATATAGGTTAATATTTTTACCTATCTTAAATAATAATGTTTATATCATAATTCTGCTTACACCTGACAACGCCCCAATAAAATTCTATAATAAATAATGCTGTCATGCATTTTTAGGAATCAAAAGATAAGAGATATCATCGTTTGCTTTCATGGTATCAACGAGATAGTACGTTTTCCCTGCAATGTGTCATGCACAAAACCATATTTATTTCCATGTAAAAGTGCTTCTCTTGCGATGAACTAATTTAATTTGTTTTGTGAATGGGTGGGTTTGTACATTATTCATGGATGAATGTTGTTATATGCAGCATGTACATTGAAAGCAACTACTAAATTTGTTCGCGGCTCTATTGTACCGCACACTACGTTAAATAAAATAATAAAATAGCTTTGCATACAAAATATATTAAGATATAACATATATTTAGGTTTGCATGCAAAATATATTAAGAAATAATATTTTTCAATTTATTAAAAAATTATTATTAGCAATATTAAAGTCTAAAAATCACTTTGTACAAATAATCAAAATAAAGCATTTCATCAATTTGGGCATTTTTTTACGTTTAAAAGTAATATAATGTTTGAATATTCGAATATGAACTAAGGCTATAAACAATTTAATTAATGAAAACAGGTTTATAGAAACATATTTATATTTAACAATTTAAGGTATTTTAATTAAAAAAATAATGAAGCATTTAATGTTGTAAATTTGCAATAAGCACAACATTTAATTTTAATTATTTCTGCTGCCGAAAAGACTCATTTAGTTAGTTTTGCTGTGGGATTTATTTAAAGCAACTTCAACTAGGTACCCTCAAAAAATATTACTATAATAAATTAATTTAAACAAATTAAAAATTAAACATTATACGTATTGACTAAAAATAAAAATAACAATATCAGCCATTGTGAAAGTTTACAGTTGCATATTATCAACTCAGATATATGTATAATTTCTAGACTTTTTTCCATTACAAATATGAACTAATAGTCATATTTGAATAAAAAATAGTTTAAAAACATTTTAATATTTGGATTGGAGTCTTTAAATATAATGCTGCTTTAAATATAATGCAATATAAACATTTTTCCTTAAGCTAATTACAAATTATATAAATACATAGTTTATTTTGAATGCATTACAAGATTCTGATTTTAACTATTTTCAAATTAATCAGTTAGTCGATTGTAAGGCATAAGATTTCCCTTATAATGTTAGTCGCTTTTTGTGCTAAGTTAGCTAGAAACGCTTCCGCATAATTGGTGGCGATTAGTTGCTGCGTGTTGGCGCGTCATCACTCGACTTTGTGATTTGATGCCATAATTAATCGAAACGTTTGTAAAACGGATACATTGTAGTTTGTATCCTACTAGTTATTTATTTATTTAAAAACTGTATGTTAAGGGTCTAATATAATAGATTGCCAGCAATGTGAGTTGCAATTTAAATTAAGGTAAAATTAATAAATATTCGTACAAATTTCTCGAGAAATGAGAAATCTTGATTTGGCATTTTTATTGAAAAGAATCATTAGCCATGAGTCATTGTGTTTTTAGTGAATTTTTTTGTACTGATATGTACTATCGTTGATAACAAGATTTTTTATGTTTTAATGGAAATTAATGCTGAATATAAAATTATTTTTAGCAATGTCTAATTAATCGTATGTGATTATTAATTTGATTAAATTATATAAATTGTTTTTTCATGAACATGAATTGCGACATATAATTAACTCAAAAAAAATTTGTTTCAACAAATCCATTTCATATATATGTACTTGTATTTTTGGAGATTAATGACAATGTCTCGATTTAGCAAGCTATTGACGTGGTGAAAAAATATGTGAATACACGTGTATTATATTCTTCTTTTATTCGCAAGTATAAACATAATACGTTATTGAAAAGAGTCTTTCATATATAAATGTTTATAAATAAATGTAAGCTTCGGATGAAAAATAATAAACTTTATTCAACAATTTAAAAATAAACCAATCCGTCCATAAAAAATCCACGTATCTTTTATACGTATTAAGCTGTTATTATTATTAAATAATATACAGTATATACTATATAGGTAATTAAATTGTTTAATATTAAACATAATTAATATATGTTATTTAACTGAAATTTGCTCTTTTATAACACATAAATCTCGCTTACGAATAAATACCGCAGGAAAATGTGGTTTATAAGCTTTTTATTTATTAACTGCGCTTATTTATTTATGGGGATTTATAATGTTACAGGAGCAGTATAGGTTTTAAATAATTTGAAAAAATATGTTCTATATTATAAATTTGGTATATAAATATATAAATATATAAAATCAAAATGTCGTTCATCTCCATCCAGAAATAAACTCTAATCCCTCTCTAACTGTACATTAATTTAGTTTAGCAAATTTGGTCAGAGCAGTCGATATAAATCAAGTCTGCAATAAATCATTCTTAAATATAAGAATTAGTATTATTAATCAATACTGTTTTTTGTTGTTGTTGCTATTTACTACAAAAAATAAAGATTATTATGAAAGCGTTACAAAAAGGATTGTGCCAAGCTTGAACTACGATAATCCTACACTCATCATCCTGAAATAAGTTATTATGGCTATTATATATAATTATAGGCGCTAAGGGCTCGGGAAAGGGTCATTTCGTAAATTTTGTATCATACATCACTCTCCGTGTTGTTCTGCGTTACCATTTTTTGTCTCTTTATCCTGTAACTCTACAATTAATTTTGGGTAAGGTACAGTGTATGATTTTTTAAATACAGATATATTTTCATATACCATTTTTATTATTTTATATGTAAAGATTGAATGCTTATTTTTTTGACTCGCAAAACTATTTTTTTAAAGTTAGTTAGTGCTTAAAATTAATATGCAAAAGTGTGAGGCTCGATGGAGAAACTGGTAGTGACGATTAAAAATAATGGTTTAAAACGCAATGTATTAAAAATGTTTTGAAAGAAGATCTAGATATGTCATATATACAGATTTTGAGAAGGCATTTGACAAGGCTTGTCATGGTTTATTAATAAAAAAAATTTGGACCTCAAATATTTTCGAGTTATTTGAGCGATCGTAGACAGTTTGTAACGTATTTCATCCATTGGCAGTTACAAATTCAACTTTTCTTCTTTTCATTCGACCTGTTTCGGACTCCTATCTACAGAGTGATTCAGATTCTCTATGGGAACGAGCTTCGTCAACCGTTTGCCCTTTAGTGACGAAAGGAAAACAACCATACTGTGTCATTTTCTCGATCACGTTTGCCATCAGTTTATTCCTACGATCTCGGTGGGAACATTTTGGTTTTAGAAAATTATACTAAAGATCTCTCTACACGTAAACGACGTTTGTGATAAATCTTTCAAGATGCTCAGATTTTTTATTGAAGAACGCATCTCACTTTGACGATCCGTCAGTTATTCGTTTCCGCTATGAAATTTTAGTTTGCAGCATTCTTAAATCGGGATCTATAATTTGGAGTCCTCGAATAATCAAATACTCTATCTTAATAGAAAGAGTTCTTGAAATACATAGTATATAAGAGAATATTTGATTATTTTCCGTTTTTGTATTAAAGTGCCTTTCATTTAGAAACGTTGGATACGATTTGGCATACTTTAGCATTTCTTCAAACTACTGAAATATGCCGACGACAATCACTATTCTCAAGGAATTCTAGTTTTAGGTTCCGGAACGTATTCGAGAATCACGATCGCGTCCTTATTTGCTGTCCGTTAGAGCCAGAAAGTCAGCACTATCCGACTCGCATAAGATTGTCGCCATCCTACTCCTTAATTCTCTGGCATTGCATATCCATCAGTCTAATATCAGTTACAAGGAACAGGTCCGGCTCAAAAAAAATAATTAAAATAGTTTATATTGTTCTTTCTGAATCGGTTTTTAAAAGAATATTTGTGAGAATAAAACTCATTAGAAGAAACTATTATATTGGAATTAAAAAGCTCGTACCAAGGCTTACAAAATGCTTTTAAATTCACGCCGATGACAATATATTTGTCATAATTAATAAAAGGAATTATTAGTCACTGCCTAAATTAAATCCTTTGGTGATATATTTTCTGGACATTTGCAGTTTTAGAATATTCTCCGTACTATAAAATGTGTCGTGCATGCCGTATTGTTATTTATTTAAAGCAGAGCAAGTCTTGCGAGCCGTATGTAACTCATGCATCATTTAGTGTTTTGATCAATAAAACGAGCTTCATAACAAATTAAGTCTCGCGAATCAAAGCCAAGTAGTGGGGTTCGGTTATACATATAAAGGATAGATGGTAATTTAATCCTAAGCCGTGAAGAACCTGTACGTCCCACTTTGAAATAACGAAGTGGAGCGTATCCTGCCTTATAAAATATGTCAAACGTGATAGGACTGTGCAAATGTCCAATTACACAGGGTCGACTCGGACAATGTAACTTCGTTACGGGGCACTGGAGGTGCCCCACGTTGCTGCGGCACAGGTAAAAGCAACTAGTGAAAAGCAACAGAAAAGAACGCACGCCTGCGTAATTGCATAATCATAAACATGTTTTCTTCACGAACGTATTCCCAAGAAAATGGCGAAAATTCATAATTAGAGCAATGGAAGACATGCTCGACAAGTAGTTTGGTACGAAAAAGACGTTATTTGCAAAAATTATTTTTTAAAATTACTACCATTGTAATTTGACATGTTAATCGAATGCTTCACGAAAGCATAACATATAAACTTGACTCTTTCTAAATTATGAATAATGATGAAATGGATGACTCTCAAACTGACTGTTTTAACGCAAATAGAGTATATATATATAACAATTTAGCGATTCATTATTTTATTCTATCATGTCATTAATGAACAATAGGAACAGTAATAGATCCACGTTGGATTTCGTATTATCTTGTTTTAAAAACGAGTTTTTATACTTGACGAATTGATATCTATCGGTCAAGTAATTTGAGACCTTCTGAAAATCTGTAATTAAATATTTTTTTACAAGTAAATCGTGATTAACTTCAACAAACCCCTGTGTATATAAAATCCGTTTGTATACCAGTGAGAGTAGATCAAATAATTTTAATAACAGTGACAGTGATGAAATATAAATGAACCGAAAAAAAAATATTTTTATGGAACATTATCTTTACCCAATCTTTAAGCAAATTTAATTTAGATGACAATAATACTAAATGTTTTTTCTTTATATGAATATTTTAGTTATTATAATATAAAGTAACATTGTGGAGACATGTATAATATATGTTTATATTCTGTGTATTACTAGAATCGAAACGCATATTTACCTGATATGACTCAGGGAAAATAGCTAATAATAAAATATGTCAACAAAATATTGCAACCATTAGTTGTTATTCTTTGATATGGATTTTAGCTTGATTTTTTTTAGTATTAAAAACAGAATTTTAGAATTTTATTTAAGTCAATACAATAATTTGTAAAAGCTCTTTTTTTTAAATGGACCATTGGTCGTTATTATATTAAGCTACTTGATATAAGATAACGCATTAACTATATATTCACGTGGCACTAAATCTTAACGGGCGTAAACTGCAAAAGTTTGCGGAGACGCTTAGTGGCGTATATAATTGGATGATCGTGTTCACACGAGCGAGTATCCATGGACGTGTGTAAAATTAAGTGATATCATAATCAATACAATGTAGCATAAACATATTTTACAATATCAAACTTTAATTACCGCTAATGTTATTGAAAAAATCATAAGTTGATCCCACCGTTGTTAACCATATCTATCTTTACACTAATAGGAATAGTAAAACAATGTATGTATCAAATCATCCCGTTGTTTTTTACCGTTTTGAGCTTAATTTTTTTTTATAACTTTGAAGTTAAACGATTGTAATTATATGATACAATAATTACTTTCAAAATATATACCAAGAACAAAAGATGCAGTCGATTTCCAAATATTATTTAAGGATAAAAATACATAATGAACTAGCTGCGCGAACTTCATTAATGATTTCCGTGTAAATATATTGATTTTTGAAAGGAAATTAAAAATCTAATTTTTTGATAAATAAATAAATATTTTGAAAAAGTTCGTCATACAGCTTGATCACCAATATTGTTTAAAATTACGGCTGCTTAAAAAATAAAAAAAATAACGTAACACATCTTATCACAATAAATCTATCTGATAATTGCTGCCAGTCCTGGAAAGATTTTATATTACTACAATGCACGATAATATTATATAATACAATATAATATTTTGTTGAATTTTCTGTGAAAAATTCTTTCTTCAAGGTAAGCTCCTTTCAGCAGCTTCTATATGAATAGAAAATCTGAAGAAGCATCTGTGTTATCCTGGCCACTGCATTTTATGTATATTTCAATAAAATATTATAAAAGATTTCCGTGAACAGTATTAATCATGCTAAACTTATACAGTACCCTTATATAGTAAAATATATAGTATTTTAAATATTATAACAAGTCACTTCTTATTATATAATCTTATTAAAATATTATCAAATTATATTCGGTTATGTCAAGAGTGTCTGACTTATAGAGCTCCTAATAACTGCTTCAATTTTTTTTAAATAATAATTAAATGTAATATATTGAGTTAAGCCATTAAATTGAAAAATCTACATCAAACATTCGGTGAAGTAATTAATTATCATAATTTAATTCTTTTTTTTATAGCTAGTTCCCAAATTCATAGAAATATTATAATTATTATTTAAAAAAATGTTCATCCCTTAAATCGTATAAAGGCTCTTTAAGAGCCAATTTGGAAAACATATCTTTTTATTAAATTTAATATGAAATTTTCGAGCGTGAACTCTAGAGTTGAGATGTATGAATTTCATAGAGGACTTGTTCTCTCTATTCAAAGTTTTTTGCATACAAGTTTAGGGGACTGCGAAGTGGTACTCCGCAAATACGAGTTTAATTTTGTGAACCAGTATCACACACTGACTTAACTGAACATTGTTAATTAGGTTATATTGTGTGTGTGTATATATATATATATATATATATGAGACATGAAAACTGAGTTTTTGTGAGAAACTTTGTGCAATTGGTTTATTATTATAGTAAATCTGAATTGTTTCATCCAACAAGCTTTAACCAAAAATTTAAATAAGATTTGCGCGACAGTAAATTTAATAATAACAATAATTAAACATGAGAATAGTAAAAGGTATGTTTAAATAAAATTATATTTGATGTATAATGTATATACACATATTTTTGCGTATCACATCTCTACGATACTTTCGAACTTACTGGTATGTAAATATTATATTCGAACACTCTTCGTCATTTCGCTTTTAAACAGTGACTGTTTATTAAATTTCGTGTATAATAGCGAGTGATTAATTAGCTACCTTTCAAGAGAAAGACGTTTTACGCCCGGTGGTTGTACTGGAAGTGTTAATGATTATTTATTGCTATGAAAGCTTTGATAATATTCAATAGCTATTTTATTAAAATATTTTTTGCTTAAACTTTGTGAAATATTTCCCGTCAGTTAAGTTTGACACTCTTATTCCTTATTCTACTTATTAATTATAAAGTTATCTAAACCGTGATTGTTTATGGTCAAGTAAATGTTTACACCGTTCATTACTGTCTTAAGTGTGGGAAAGGTCTATTATTCACCTTTTGTGTGGATCGTTGCGTGTCGGTTAGTTTCTTACCAGATGGACGGATAAAAAGTGACTCGAGAGAAAATTGACTATTTTATGTTATTATAATATATACTTTTATTAATTTGACGCATAATTTCAAACAGCCTTAAATTTGTTTTTTTTTTCGTTTTCAATTCGGAATGGGCCATTATATAAAATTTATGATAAACTAGCAGTACTCGCGGCGAAAAACGCCCTATTGGATTAATATCTTTATAATGATGTAATTTGTTTCTTGTTTTAATTTTAGGAACATTTTCTTTTAATTTATCGTTTTGAAAATACGGTATGGAAATTTATCATTGAATGAAAAAAAAATCTTGACGCGATATTTCCTGAATGAATAAAATAATAATAGTATTTAATGCCGTCACTGCGATAAAAAAATCTATTGTTGTACAACAATTTATTGTTCAAATTGAAATTATGTACGTATGTGTTATGTTATAATAGGTTATTTATCAAACATAGAGGCATATTTTAATAAAAAGAAGGTGGACCTTGAATTGAATATTATTTATGTTATTAAGACGTTATAATTTATTATTTATTTTTTTATATGATTTTAGTTGAAGGATGTAAATAAAATATTTTTTTTTTTGTTTCAGGTTCGTTCTTTGATACATATATATACATAAATGTATTTGTTTAATTATAAAAGCTACTTAAAAAGGTAAGAGAAGCTCAAAATTATATGTGCATTTACTTGTTATATATGTGTATATTTTAATTTATATTTAAAAAAATATATGCATCAAATTTATCGTGACTTAATTTGGACTTCGAAAGTCAATCATATTGTTAATAAATTATTAAAGATATATCGACGGCCTTATATATAAATCATCATATCTGATCCAACCAATCATATTTGAACCAATCTATTTTAATTTAGTCAACTCTACATTTTCGTTTCTTAGGAGATCTAATAATCTCCATATATAATATCCATTTTTTGTTGCCAAAAAATTTTCATTGATATCTGTTTCTCATAGTTCTTGCAATGCATTATTTGTTCGTTTTATATATCATAGATAATTATTATACACAGAAAGAGTACAAATAGGTAATATGATTTGTTTTGTTAAAGTAAGCATAGCGATTTTATTGCATTGGTCTTAGATGACCACATTGTAGCAAAAAGAAAATTAAATGACAATTTAATAGACTTTTATAACGTGTTCGTGAGAGCGAGAAAAAATTAGATTATATCGGCACAGTAACAAACAAGTTGATTATTTCTTACATTGCATTATATATGCTGCTTGTGACACTATCATTTTAGATTATGAATTGCGCATGACACGAATATTTCCATATTATTGAATTTCAAAATAATATTAAATATATTTTTTTATCAGCTCCAATAGTTCTGTGTTTTGTGCATATTACGGCTACTTAAAGATTCTAGTTACAGCATTGATTTTTAATGCAAGCTAGAAGCGATTTATGTATTTATGAAGATCCTAACTATAATATAAGATTGAATTGATAAACACGTTCCGTTAAATATACACGCCAAAATAGTTATTTTTAAACAGTGTCTTCGGAGATGAAGACCGCACATTAACCGAAGCTTATAAAATCGGTTTATGTGTCAAAGCTCCAGCATTTCCGCGCTGGTTGTTAAATTACTCTGAGCGAATTTGCACGAATCAAATTCTCTTTCTAGCTGTTCCAGCTCTTCACATAGTACGCTCTGCATTGCATTGATCTCGGCGTGTGCAATTTCAAAGCTTTTTTCCCTCTGTCATTAATGCGAATCGAGTTTCAGAATGTTAATGAAATTAAAAATCCCTTCCTTGTGCTAAAAAATATAGATTGAATAGATAACATCTGACATCACGATGTCATAGCTTGTTGTATAATTAGATAAGTGTAAAAATATATTTATATCGTCGAATATATGTAATTTGAATTAGCAGATTTCAAACTTTTGGGTTTATTTTTGCCTAACTGTGCGTAAAATATTTTTTCTTGTAGCGAAAAAATCGATAGTTAATAATGAAATGCTTTAAACGTTTCTCATTTAATCTCACTGTTATTTTAATATTAATTCAACACTTTTTTAATATAAATTTAAATATTGTTATTTATTTAATCCTTAACGCAAACAAAGGAATTGCTATTTTGTGAATTATATGTATACTATCCTATTGTTCTTTTATTCCTAGTTACATCGTACTTTTTTTGTTGTCTAATATTTATCTCTTAGCAAATATAGAAGCCGTTTCAAGCGAAAAGGCAAATCGCTAAGAATCAATGCAATTTCGGGAATGAACACATTCGCTTGTGTGCATCCAGGATCGTTGCCTAAATTACATACATATTCAATATTTTCACAACCAACTGCACACTATTGTGGTTTTGTATGAATAGAATACCTCAGCAGCATAATTTAGTTACTTGGATTTTGGAATTAATATAACTCAACTGAATAACTGTTAGATTTTTCTATCTCGATTCGTCGAGTCAGTTGAGTGAAATGAGCATGCTGCAACTGGCATCATCTGTGAAATTGTTTAATCGACGTTTTTTACTACTAAATTATTGTATTATACTTAAATTTAATTATTAATCTTCCCACATAATATTATATGAAAAACAGTTGCCCTAGAAAATCACATTTATTTAATTGCATAAATCAATAAATTCGGTAAATAAATTTTTATAGCAGCAACTGCTGACGCTACAATATTTTTAAGTAAAACGTCTGATAGCCTGATCCGTTGAGATAGTCAGTGTCAATTTTAAACAAGTTGTGACTTGTTAGCTAGCTTCCAGAGCCGGAAGAGTGAGGTAGTGTTTACCTTGTCTGTTGCGCATCATAGATTTCGAACAACGCGTTAACATTAATTTTTGTTTAAATTTGCAAAAAAGTGCCAAAGAAGCTCATGAAATATTAAAATCAGTATATGGCGATAATGTGGTAATTATGTAGACTGTTTACAAGTGAATGAGCGATTTAAAAACGGAAATGAGTCGGTTGAAGACGAGGAACGGTCGGGATGTCCTTCGACTTCAAAAAAAGACGAAAACGTGCAAAAAGGTTCAAAAAATGGTTCGTTTAACCAAGCGATTGACTATTCAGGAGCTTACCAAAGAACTAAACATCTCGTACGGGACAATGCAAAGCAGTTTAACAGATAATTTGCAAATGAGACGAGTGAGTGCGAAACTTGTTACCAGAATTTTGACTGACGAACATAAGGAAAATCCTGTGTCAGTTTGCACGGAATTGAAAGATCTTCTTGATGCAGATCTGGACTTAATGGTCAAAATTATAACTGGAGATCAGAATTCGGTGTATGGCTATGACACTGAGATGAAAATGCAGAATTTCCAATAGAAAACGAGTGGCGAGTCAAAGTCGAATGTCAGCTTCATGCTAATTGTTTTCTTCGATAGTAAGGGCATAGTGCGATCAGAGTTCGTTCCAAGTAAACTCTGAATATTACAAAGGCGTACTGCAACGTTTGCGAAACGATGTACGGAGAAAGAGACCAGAAAAATGGGCCAATGGCTTCCTCCCTCATCACGACAACGCGCCGTGCCACATCTCGCTTCTGAACCAAAAAAAAAGGTTCCTGTCTGTCTACATTCACCTTGCTCTCTGGATTTAGCACCATGCAACTTCTGGTTCTTCTCAAAAATAAAAACAGTACTAAAAGGAAAACGTTTTGCCGAAATTCCCGACATTGAGAGGGCCACGATGAAGGCCCTTCCGAAAGAAGCCTTCCAGAAATACTTCCAATTATGGAATCAACGTTTGGATAAGTATGATTGATAGATTAGAATGGTTGAATGTTCAAGAAATATTGAGTATGAATGTTTTAGTATTTATATATAAGTTAGAAAATAATATATTACCAAAATATTTTAATAAGTATTTAATAAGAAATAAAGATGTACATAAATATAATACTAGAAATAGAGAAAATTTAAAGAAAATTAAGTATAAGAAAACGAGTACGGCTAGGGGAATTATGTACGGAGGTTTTGATTTATATAATAGTCTTCCAAGAGAAATCCGAAACAGCAAAAATATAACGGGTTTCATAAATGGAATAAAAAAACACCTTCGTACATATAGAAATAAATTATAATATTAAGACTTTATTATTGTATATATTCATTTTTTCTTTCTGTTATGTATTTTTTATATATTTTTATATATGTTTACTAAATTTGTTAGATGTAAAGATTAGCTATTAAGCTAAATAACTTAATAAAATAAAAAATAAAAATAAAATAAATAAGTGCATCACTACCCAAGGAGAGTACTTTGAAGGAGATTAATTCAAATTTGATCTAAGCGTATTACTTTGTTCATAATATAATTATTCACCGTATTTTTTGATCACACCTCGTATGTACATATATATTCCGACTAGATAAAATATTACAAATGTTAAAATGTGACGACGGAGAAATTGCCGTTGGCTTGGCAGGAGATGGCGGTGAAGCGTCACCATTTTCATGTGGTGATTTTGTTAATTAAAACTTTGCATTAAATATAATATCATTATTATATGTACAATAAAATCGTCGGAGAGTGTTGATAATACGCTAGCGTGTGGTTCTAAATTCAGCCTAATTTACATTTTAATAATATTATATGCTACATGTGTGTATATATTTGATAATGTCGCGCGTCAATCACGATACATGGAATAGCAGAATAAATTATTTTTGTCGCATAAGAATGCCGTCCATTTTAAGGAGTGGTCTGATCGGGGTTAGGTTAGGCAAAAGGATATTTATCATTATTTTTAAAATGGTTTGAAGATGATTCAAGTTTTTTTAAGAGACGTGCAATTGAAAAATCATTAAAAATACTTATTTATAAATGTAACATCAATATAGAATTAATGGTATAATGTCTTATTTCTCCAAAACATATCTGAAATAAACATGTATTCTGATTCTTGAAGTGAACAGAATCTAAACACATTTGAAGAAAATGGCATTAATTAAGATATTGACGTCTAATATAGATGTAGCAAATATATCTTAAAATATACTGAAATGTCTAATCGGTTAATGATATATGAAATATGGAATTAAAATTTAGGGTACAGTAAAAAATACAACGTTGAAATAATCCAAAGATTGATAATAATCACAGGTGTCTCATGGTGTTATGTTTCATCGTGTGAGGACGGTGAATGAAAAGTTATAACAATTTCAGCCAGATGTATCTCGATAGATAGGGGCTTTATCTGAACGAGGCGAAAAGAGAATTGTGCA
Organism: Plectrocnemia conspersa; assembly: GCF_051122295.1. Taxonomy (NCBI): domain Eukaryota; kingdom Metazoa; phylum Arthropoda; class Insecta; order Trichoptera; family Polycentropodidae; genus Plectrocnemia; species Plectrocnemia conspersa. Next base: position 13,718,675 of record NW_028277173.1, read on the forward strand.
GACGGTTCAACCGTTTTAGGTGAGCGATTTGTCAGATAATATATTTTAGATCAGGAAAAAATAATAAATTTTAAACATGTATGAATGTTAGAAAAAATATACTATTGTAATGGATGATATATTTTTTTTGCGTGGTTATAAAACTTAATAAACTCGAAAAAATATATTTACTAGTGGATTATTTTTTATTAATTGTTTACCGGGGAAAAATAAAAACAACCTAATGAATATTTGCAATGCACTTAAGCCAATTAAACTAGCGGCTGAAGCGTTGGGTAGACGTGATGCAAATCTTTTTGAAGTTTTTATTTATGTAAAAATGATAATATTTCAAGGCAGTTGCTGGAGGGTTTAAAATTCCGCGTTAGCGAACGAATAAAACAAGATCTTGTGTTTTTAATAAAATTTCTAGCGAGATTTTTAATCAGTTATTCGATGAAGACGTTGAATGCGATAGAATTGAAAATGAAATTCAATGTGAATATTCATGCAAAGAAGATAATGGCCAAATTCGTGATCTAAATAGATTGGCCGATGCTATCAATGCAATAAAAATTGGAAATAAAACGCCAGATCTGCCCAAAAAGCTACAAAACAAATTACAAAAATATGAAAGTACAAGAAACAAAACAAATCTGCAAAAGTTGTTGGATGTTGGATACAGCCCACTTCAATTAAAAGCAAAATTCTCGTTGTTGTAAAAAAATTTGATTATATTTGAGCGACTTATCCCTAGACTATCTGTAATATTTAAAATGTGTTAATTTTTATTTTGGTTAATTATGTAATTTACTTTTTTGTGCTTTTTAATATGCTTTTTTAATTTTTGGAAAATATCTTAATTTTACTTCTCGCATTTTTTTTAAATTTTCCTTCAATTTTTTTTTTAATTACTCTAGATTCCCGAGATTAGATTTCTCGGGAAATATTATTATGAACCAATTGTACATTTAAAACATCAAAAAAATAAATTTAAATTAAAATACATTATATATACATTTGCTCTTTTTAACATTGATTGTTATTGTTTTAAGCCACCATTGTTTGTGCTGCTATAAAACAGTCGCTAATGCGTTAACATCCATACAAAACACCCGATAGGGTCAATAGGGATCAAGGGGCTACCGTATCACCAATGAATAAGTCAAACTCTCATAAATAGATACCGTCGGTGCCGGAATTCAATAACGTTGCTCTAATTGGTCAGCGGTCCCGGATCGCCCCGGAAGACCTATTCGCCAATTGTCTGTCCCCAGTCGTAAATTTTAGTGCGATTCTTGGCTTTTACGGCCATCGGCCGAATGTGGTCAGCACATCCTAATGAATTAAGCATATGGCCATATAAATTAGACATAAAACGCCGTGTGTGGATTGGGGCTCGCTGCGCAAAAAGTAAGCCATAAAACCGATAATAGAAAACTGGCCGCTTTACGTTTTTAGCTTAAATTATTCCTTTTTATTGTGGCACTACTGTGCGGGGTGGCCGGCACGAGCGCGTCCCTTGTCTTTCACCGTAATTAGGTCCCCGAGAACCACGACGAAGATAAAAAACACACACGTGATGGGTTGGGGTGCGCAAGACCCGCGTCGGGCCCTTACACGCCTCGGTAACGATAAAAACTAAATATAACACGTAAAAACGACCGTTAAATGAAATACGTCGTCGTTGTGTAAAATTAATACTATAAAACTAGTAATCTTATATATAATTGTTCTAAGCCGTCGCTTCCGGACGCGCATAACTTTAAATGAAACATTCTCCGTTCATTCCTCTACTCTGTAAATCGTATCGCTTTGTATGAACGGTGTGTAACAATACACGTAAACAAAGGAATTATAATAATAAATTATAATAAAAATAAAAATTGAATTTGCTCCGATTGATTTTTGAGCCGCGGGCAATGCGTTCTGTTGTTTCGACCAATCAAAAATAAGCATTCAAATATTCAAATAGTTTGGACCAATGAAAAATAAGCATTCGAATTAAAATAGACAGTACCGTGACAACGCTTTTATTTAATAATAAAATTTTGCTACGCGACAATAATTTTCATTAATTCGTCATTTGACTGAATATAAATAATCGGATTGCAAATTAACTAGGTGTGTTATAACTATGTTAACTTAAATATATACATAATGTGTTGAGGATTAGAAGAATACATTGATTAAACTAGATAAACAATCTTCGTAATGAAATCTTCAAATTTTGAATTCCTGGCGACGGGCTCCGAGGCCGAAAAGTGAGTTTTTCCTTTTTTAATAATCGGATTGCAACTTAACTAGGTGTGTTATGACTATGAAAATTAAATATATACATAATGTGTTGAGGGTTAGAATAATACATTGATTAAATTAGATAAACAATCATAAAACAATCTTCGTAATGAAATATTCAAATTTTGAATTCCCGTCGCCGGGCTCCGGGGCCCAAAAGTGAATTTCTCCTTTTATATTACATAAACATTATCATTGATTCCGATTTAATGCACAATTTTAAACGTGAACGTGTAATATATCCTTAGTATGTATGAGGATTGAAAGTTAATGTCGATCAAATCGGCGCTGTCGGACATATCAACCAACGGACAGCTTATAAATGTGTAGTTCCTTGGATGTTATCTAATAAACGACAATTTACAATGATTATATATATGTGATCGCAAACCTGGAATAATCGATAGCCAAAATATCTAAGAGTGGGTTATTTTTAATTCCGATGTGGCAAAATATGTTCAATTTTTGTTCTTTGCCTTCATTCCTCTTTCGGAATAGTCAAATTCAAGATATTCAGTTACATCAAACTTATATAGTATGTTCTTTACAAAAAGATAATACTTGCTGACAGTGACTTCAACATGAGAAGATTCACTCTTTGTTTATATATACCAATTCTACGTTGTGGCCATATAAGTCATCAAATTGCTCCCTCATTGCTTCTGAAAAATAATTAAAAACACCTTTATCAAGAGTTAAGCATTGAACACATTATTACTACTAATATAATCCATAAATTAAATTTAAACGACAAGCGAAGAACAAAATTGACGGAAGATACTGTAGAGGATTAAACACATAGATTGACATATCTTCATCTTCTTCAAAATAGTCGCAATATGTCATATATTAATTGTTTGCCATAAGTAAATGTTATTAGATCTATCATTACTTCTGAAAATTAACTGTAAACGATACTATATAGTGGGTAAAATGTTACTTTGTTTAATTAATTTTGGTATGTATACCTTTAATTGTCCAATCACCGCTGTTTGTCTTTTAATATTAGATCCTGGAAAGTCAATGGTAATTTTGTTAGAATAACCGTGACATATTATTCATATAACCAAACACTTACTGGCACACTCATAATTTATAGTTTTAATTATGTTATACACTTTAAATCATCTTCAATTGACACTTTGTATGAAAAATGCTTTGTTTAATTAACATATTTTACTGTTTATTGAATCGCACTAAGCTGTATCCCGGCGCGCGCTTGACTGATGACAGAACTGTCAAATGTAAGCAACTGAGGGGATATCCCGATACATGATCGGGATATCACCGCGCGCTTAAGAACGAACTACGAAATTGATTTTAACGATTTAAATTGTAAAACACTTATCAATATATGTTTAAAAATCATCAAATTCTAAAAAAAATATTTTTTTAAATATTTTTAGTTTATACGGTATTTAAAATATAATATAAATAATGTGGATTTTTATTAGCTTCTCTTAACAAAAAAAAATATGTACTTGAATTTTGGCGAACGTTGACAATTTAAATTAATAGTTTTTGAAGAATTTTTAAAATTTCGCTTGAAAAAACATTTTAAAAAAAAGGGGGAAAATTTCAAAATAAGTACTATTCATTACCAACCAACTACTAAACACATAGTGTTGCAAAAATCTCTCTTACTGACCCCTTTGAAAGGAAACTACACAAAATTGTAAAATATTTTATAACTAATTTAATTTTTTTAACTTATTTAAATATTTTTTAAATTATAAAGTTTTAGAATAAATTTTCAAGATTTATTCAAAATATTTTTTCAACCTTAAAAATATTTTTTATTTTATTATGGATTTTAAATATTCTTAATTTATTATAGATTTTAAATATGTTTAGTTTATTATTAATTTTAAATAATGTGAAATTTTTTTGCACTTATTAATTATTAAAATTAATAATGCTGCGCAGATAAATCATTTACTTTAAAAAATATATAAATATAAATATTTTTTAATAAAAATTGACAAAGGTCTCAAAATTATTATTATTTTTAAAGCGCACTTTTGGTCTAAAGTAACAGATTAAGTGCTTGATATTTTCAGTTTATTATTTCTTTCTAATTGGCTTTTATATTTACACATAAAACATATAAACAACTTTTTTAAATTATAAATCAACTTATGGTGTAACTAAAAAAAGTTCTTATTACTAAGATTTAAATTTATGATAAAATTGTGTTATATGCAATTTATTCATTGGTTCCGTAAGCTTCGCTGTATTGAGATTTCACTGTACAATTTTAAATTTATTATTATCTAGCTAAGTTCTAAACCTATTTATAAATGATATGCAATATTTAGATTTATCATTAAATATCTAAGTTTCAAATATAACGATAAAATTTAACGTTTCAAATTTAATAAATAATATAAAATGTTTTCTTCTGGAAATATTTAGTCAAGTTGTAAACCTATTTTCAAATGAATTGAAAATGTTAGTAGTTTTTTTATAAATTAAACCATTTTGTCTATTATTGAAAATCCTAAATAATAATGTCCAATTTGAACCATTAATTTTTTTTTAAATATTTAAAAAAATCAGAACGAAGCAAAAATTATATTTAAAACCCAAAAAGTTGAGGGTCCGGTATACGCACACTCGCTAGCTTTCGGTACCTCACGATAGTGAGGTACCGACAGCTAGTACGTCATAAATTTAATTAATTATATGTATACATTTCTTCAGCACTAATGCTGGATGCAATTTATATGCAAAATCGTATACAGTGAAACTTCGGTTTACGAGTATAATTTGTTCCAGCAACATGCTCGTATTTCAAAACACTCGTAAATCAAAGCAAAACTTAAATGATTAATTTAAAATTCACGTATATTTCAATTATTAAAATTAATTTAAAATAATCCAATTTATTAATTATTTATGTAAGAATCACTGATAGCTCAATACAATATTTTTTCTTTTTTTGGAACTTTAACTAAAAACCTATCTAATGACACTTCTTTTATCTCCTTTTGAGGATTTTCCGAAAATGTGACATTTCATTGTTATTGAATAGATTCATGGCTTGCACTGCTACAGCCTTACTCGGGTGATATTTTGAGCTATTTTCCACATTTTACAGATATCCATAATTTCATCTGCAGTGAGGGGTTCTCAACCTCTTTCTCTTCTTTTTCAGACAAGATTTCCTTTTTAACACTGTGCTGTTGCTCTCGATGCATTTTTACTAGTTATTCGATGGTCAGCTCCTTGTCATGTTTATCCACCAGCTCTTGAATACATGTTTTTTATTTGGCAAAAAATAATAACCTATAATTAGTCGTACGAATTTTATCAAAAATGGTTTACTAATAAATTGATATTTTTCCTTTTCCCTTATCTAATTTAATCTTATATAAAATAATTAATATCTAGCTGGTTATTGAAATTTACATGGTAGTGGTCTTTACATGCGCTTGCCTTAACTCATCCACAAACTCCAAAAATTTATTTTCGAATATCTATCTATTTAAATTATTTTCATTTTTATTTCTGACATATTGTTCATTCATTACATACAATTTATATATTAACGAATGGTTTGGTCCAGCTGAATATTACGTGAACAGAAACGTATATAAACTTACTAATAAATAGCACTTTATGTCCTAAAAAATATTGAATAAAAAAATCTTCAAGTTGTTTAACATCGAAAGTGAAGTGGTTATTCTTAAAAGTATTTGATTTGTAATTAGACAGTAATCTTGCAGCGTCATGCTTCGCAGAAGTCCTTAATCAAATTAGGCAAACAAGTGGCAGACAAAAATTGAATTAACCGGCTGGGAGAGCGATTGGTGCTCAAATAGCGCTCGCTACTGGTCTCTTTCGAATAATTACACTAAACTAAATTGTCGGCAAATTCAATAAGTAATGCTATAAACTAATTATTATAGTGTACAACAATTTTGCACTTTTTTTGTAACAAAGATAGAATAACACGATACATATTTATTTTATTTGTTGTTATAAATCTGACCAGCATGACTTGATAGGTTTTCCCAATACGTTATTTCATTAATAGAAAAATATAGTGCACCCTAAAACAAAATTAGCACCATCCCACATATTTTTGCAGCTCCTCATAGCTATCGCCGAGAACATTGTATGTCTGTATGCATTGTTTCAAATCGAGAATTTCTCAAAAAAATCCAAAGTAATAATTTTTCATTTCATAGAATTCTTGAAAAATCTCATAAACAGTTTTTTTTCAATTTTAAATTTATACAAATATTTTCAATTGGTTTACAATCGCTTTAATTTTATAAACAAATAATTGTTAAAATCCGCTAAATTGATAGCTGCGTATTTCTGATTAACTCTTCGAAAACATTATTTGACAAATATTTTTATGACCTACTCTTAGAATTACGATTAGCAAACATTCTTACATCCTTTTTTTAACAAAAAAGGATGTAAGAATCAATCACTATAAAATTATTACATTATTAAGCATTTGAAAAGGATTCGTTAGCCGGATGATTTAAAAAAGAGTCACTGTGTTTATATATGCTTTAATAAATTATATGTTGTATTTTTTTTCAAAATAGAAGGGAAAATATCATGTGATTAAAAGTGACCGTTAATTAAACATCCATTAAATATTCTAGTCAAAATTATAATAATATCTTATATAATAATCAAATAACGTAATATATAATTACTTACTCGTATATTTTATTAAATATTTTATCATTCTTTGCGTTCGTTTATATTTTATTTATTAACCGTGATATAATTTACATGGTAAATATTGCCTCAAATTGTTGTAAATTAAATCAGTAGAAAATTTTTCATATTCACAGAAATGCACTGTAATAATATTAATTCATAGAGTATATTAAATATTTTTTAATGTTTTTAGAAATTTGAGAAATCACTGAGAAATAAGAAACACTACATGTATGGTTATTCTTATTGATATTTATATTTTGCATTTTATTTGGACTCTTTTTTCAAAATCTGATGCTTTGTTATAGTTTATTAATCAAATTCTCCTCTTAAAACTGCTTTCGAACATTTGCATCGAACGAAAAGATTGAGTATCGCTATCAAGTGTTCAGCCGAGCAGGCTACTTCGTCGAACGTGGTAGCTTAGCGAAACAAGAAAATTGAATTAGGCTTGCTACAGCGCCGATTGTTCTCCACGGGCTGTGTGTGTATGATGGACACGGGGGCGGAGGTCCTCTGCGCAATCCTCCCGGGGGCCCCACGATGATGGACGGCCGCCGGCCGCATAATCAGTTTAGGCCTCTGATTTTCCGAGAGTGGTTTATGCTTAATTTAAATAAATTTATACGATAATCCGCTTTGCGCGGATAATCCGACGCCGAAACGGACACCCTGGATCGTCATTCGGGCGATTGTTACAAAAAATCGTTTCGGAGCGTCTTAATATTCGACGGGCGATCCGTACAGCCGTAACATTTTAATCTGGTAGATTCAATTTTAATAACATTGAATGGGCTGCGCAGTTGGAATATGAAATTGCCGACTCCGGTTCATACTTGGGTATCGCATTTGGGCGATAACCACCCGAAAAGAGCAACTATGTGTATACTCTCAATGAAATCACGGTATTCTGAAACGGTATTCTATAATCAGTTTCCATTTAAGCCCATATGCATATTTCATATTCCTTCTTTTTTATATTAACAGCATCCTAACATGGTTGTAGATTTTTCTCGCGACTTTTCTGTATAATGCAGTTTTGATAATACAAAATAGTTGTACATCTCGTGTAGCTTGTAAGTCAATTTCTCATATATTTATTTTTTCTAAAATTTGGACATATGAAAATTAATATATAATATACATTATATACTTATGTTCTTCTTCTTTTGGTATCATGTCCGATCTTGTTGGTAGTTTCAAGTATCCCTCGCGGACCTTGGCTGCACGAAACACTTGTTAGGCTGTCCATAAGCGTATGTTTCGCAATCAAGGCATATTTTTTCTACTGATCCATTTTTTCTTATTATTGAAGTTTAAAGGAGCTTATATATCAGATCTTAGATCTTCCTTCCTTTAATGGTTGGAAAAAGTTTTCGATCGGGTCATATCATGAAGAGAATTTGGTCATTGAAGACTCTTACTCCATTCAATTTTTACCACACGCCTATATAGTTACATTTCAAACGCTTCCAGTCTATTGATTGTATTAATTTTTAAAGCTCATGTCTTTTATTCGCATAATAGCACTGCCCAGACATAGTACTTTATCAATTTTATTTTATTTTAAGATGTAGCTGCTTGTTTGTGAGACTAAGTTTAAATTTTAAAAACTGGCTTGCAGACTTTAATCTCTTCGGTCCGAACGCTTAAGTAAATGTTTAAGATTCCTAATATAATTTTAAGATTATCTCTTTAATATATTATTATGCATATACGTATATTAAAAAAAACTGAACACTACCTAAAACGAAATTGTTAACTCTGTATTAAACAAGCGTTTTATTTTCGCGCTTTAAATTAATTCGCCGGCTATTTATTTTCAAGCAGACCCTAAACGGAATGTACGCTTTTTGCCCCGAGAGTCTCTGTTTCGCCATATAATCCCGGATTCATTTGGGGTCCTCGGCTTTTGCATAGGCCCGACGAGGCTTTCGTGACAAGTTAATTAGTTAGCAGAGGTCAGCGGGGACCGGGCACGGACACAGAAATCACACCGAAGCTAATCGACAATTAGGCAAATGGTGGGTCCACAAAGCCCTGCTGCTCTGCCTTGCTCCGGATGCTGAAGGGACACGAGACGGTGTGAAGCATCGATCAAATATTTACAATAGTCGAAGGCGCTCGTCCAAATCGTCGGCTTTGGGTCTGTGAATTAACTATTAAGCATATGAGTCACTGCGTTGCAGAAAGTCGAGAGTGCATTTGACTTGACGAGTACGGAAGAATTTAAAATAATGTATAAGCAAAATGGTTAACAATGCACGCTGAAATTTTTAATTTTTATTAATTTTCTTCGGAAAAAGATCTAAACCATTATGTTATAGGTTGTATTTTAAAACAAAAAAATTGACAAAAATTGTCTTGATTCTTTTTAATTTTTTTTTGTTGAACGGCAAATGTTCAAAAAAGTATGAACGAAATGCATGTTAATCGTTATTCCTACAGTCGGCCATAAAAATATATTGTCAAGCATTTTTTAAAGGGTTAATCGGAAATCCCTGCTCTGGATACAGCTGTAAATTTAGCGGAATAAAAATTATTTGTTTTCAATATTATAGCGGTTGTAAACCATTTAAAAATGTTTGTATAAATAAAATTTGTAACAAAAAAAATGTCAGAAAACGAGGAATCATTATCTTACATTTTTCTACAGAAATTCTTAAAAATTAAAACATAGATTAAGCTGACTTTAAAACCATTAATAAAATACTATTATTGTACTAACTTCACAGCGTGCTTAGAGTGAATGTTTCTTATGTTCATTCCGATCTTTTCGATCGCTTGTAAATTAAAAAATATAAATAAATATAAAATTGCTTGATTGAATATTTGATCTTTGATTGCCATGATTTTTAATAAATTTATTAGATAATCAATCATTGCATTCAATCTGGCGTTGCGTCAGCGATGGCGCACATTCGAAAATAATTCATACCAGCGTTTAGAGCGCTCTTTCGACATATTTATGGTTTTAAATCCTCCCCTTATGATATTATTTATTGTGGTCGTAAAAAATATATATTTATTTCCCGTCTGCCACGACGTTGACCATAATAAATCACAGTTTCACTGTCTTTGCCAGTTTTCAGATTTTATCATCGCGCTTTCTTCGTTCCTTCGAGAACGATCGTATCGTTTACCGTTAAAATTCAGATTCGAAATGTTAAAAATTCCGCTTGCCGATTTTCTCGCAACTCGGCAGCCTCCCGCTCCAATCATCGTGCAAACGGCGGAATGTCTTTGTCTCTTGTGCAATATGTATGTGTGTGTGTGGGGATGAGTAATGTGACCATTTTTCCTGAAGCTAAAGCGCGGGACACTCGTACACAATGACATGACTGAGAAAGCTCTCGTTTTTTTCCTCTTGTGACACCAAAGCTCCGACTGTCAACGAAGTCGCGCGAAATTAAATTTATAATAAAGAACTGAGTTAAATCTGCAGATTCCGATTTGAGTCACATTGAGTTGCGCTGGTCTTTGCTTGTGCAATTTAATTATTTCTGCTCATCTTATTTCTTAACATCTTGTTTTTTAAATAAAACATCTTATTTTAACGTCTTTTAATCCTTATCGAAAAAAATCCCACGAACTTCTCCGGTCAATTATATTGGCTTAGTTACACAAGCAGCGACTGAAATGACAATCCTCTAAGCGTAGAGGCGATCTTTTGAACGGTCTGCTAAGAAAACATATGTCGTTATATGAATTTTCTCTTATTTCTCAAGCAACTCAACATGTGCCGTCAAGCCACATATAGGGATTGCAATAGTACCGGAATTTTCAATACCGGTATTACCGGTATTGACATTATTTTTATTCTTTTAATATTTTGCCCGCAAAAATAATCCAAGTAACGCCTGCATTATTCACCATGTTTATTGATTAGCAAAATCAAAGAATTCTATATGTATATTTAATATTTTAATTATAAATTATTTAAATAAAACATTAAAACCATTAATTATAAAAAAATATATTTTCGAAAATTCGGGCGCGAAATCTTTCTTTTTTTGGAACAATAAATCTAGAACAACATCTTCTTTGATCGTCCTCTTTTGGATGCCTCCTAAATTTTTATATCAGGGGCCAGATCACCACTCGGAAATTTATTCAAATAAAATATATTATACATTATTTTTTGTCAGTTACGAGTGCGTAGAAAATTGTAAATCTGTTATTCAAAATGCGACTTATTTAAGGAAAAAACAGATTAATAATATATGATTGATGATTGTGATTGAGAAGTAATTTATTTTAATTAGTGCACATTTAATAATTTTAAAATATCGCAATAATATTTATTTTCGAAAGATAAATCTCAAATATACTTATTTATTTCTACTAATTACTAGTTTTAATTAAATTAAATTTATAAATGTTAATGTAAATAATATAGAATAAAAAAATACGTAGATACCACATAAACCTTTTAGTCTAACAATATGTGAATTTTTAAAAACAAAATCATTTACTTACCTTTTTAAATAAATTATGTTTTACACATGTGTTTTAAGAATTTGCAACTTTTTTATGTACTCTCAATGATGTGAGTTAATAAAAAGCAATACAACAATAATAAAAAAATCATATTTATTTACTTGATAAAATAAAATATAAATAAAGTTTGATCAATCAAAATAAGTAATAGTTAAAATGTGTTGACAGATGTTTTTTTTTTAAATCAAACTTTTATATGTTATTTTTGAAAGCAAATAAATATGAAAAATATTTTTTGTTGCTGTTGTAGCAATTGCATATTATTGCTTTATATTACCTCACTTCATTAAGAGTAATTATTCAATTTTAAAATAGTTATTACTTAGTACAACCTATCTTTAGTTGGTAAGTGAAAAAAATAGCATTGTATTATTTTCCAATGAATTTATTTTTAAAAAATTTCTAAATTTTGCGTTTTTATTTAAATATAATTATTATTATTTATTTATATTATTTAACACCAATGTTTAGTGAAGTATATTCCATAGACTATTTGGGTAAAAATACGGCTGAATGGAGATAAACATGTATACAATACATGCTTTTTTCACTTTGCCAGCCATCCCTATCATAAAAAAGGGAACTGCTAGGTACCGTTAGACTTGCCGGAGATAAAGTAAATATATTATCTTCATGATGACAAGTCGCGCATATATATAAATACAAAAATATCGAACATGTTCAATTAAATTTTTAAAAATTATGCTGAAATATCGGCCGGTGGGATTTTTCACATAGGTAGGGTGGAGCGATGTTTCAGCTCTCTTAGGCTAAAAGAGATAATATTATTCTACTTTGACATCCTAACCCGATAAAACTACTTTTTTATTCTTGGTTTTTGCTTTCAAGCAATATGTACATCATCGTTTTCGTAGTTCTTAGCCATGGAGATATCGTTCTTGTACGGGTCTCTAAATAATAAAAAAAATTTTTCGATACTACCGGTATTTAATTTTGTTATACCAGTAGTACCAAAGGTCAGTTTTTATCCCAAGACCGGTATTACCAGTATCAATACAATTGCCATTACAATCTTTACTCATATATTATATTTTCTTTGCATCTATTTGCTACTATATATTCTATTTAAAATTGTATAATTAGCCTAATAATAACCTAACTTATGTTTATACTAATTCCAAAACTTACAAAAATAAACATATTATGTATTAAATAAATTGAGTATTTTTTACACTTCATATCAATATAAAATTAGAAAGTCCAAATAGAAAGTAAAAATGGGCAGGTTTACATACATATGATTTTTTTGAATTCAATTGTCATTATTGGCACATGTAAATCCGAACAAAGGGTTTTTGCGTACAATACCGCTGCTTTTGATTATATCATGAACTTTCTACTGTCTATGTACTTAGCGATGCTGTGTGGCGATTCTGCGTAGCTGACACGATGTCTCCCTTACTCGTAACTATAACAATGAACAGTGTACCAGAGAACGGATTACAGATTAGTGGTTTCTATATAACTAGCGCTGGCTAACTTGCCATGCCTCTGTGTTTCAATAGTATCATATTAATAATTTTGATGGCACTCGTAAGTGCAAGAAACGGTTGAACGGCTACGGTGACATGCCACGGAGATCGTTATAACGCGCGAACGACCTCTCGTTTGACCCGTGCCCGTAGCACAATGCGGCCGGTCGCGTGGGTTTTTCACGTTACCGGATGACCGGACGCTAAGTTCGTGAGCCTCGGGCTGCTGCAGGCTGCTGCACACACGAGCTTACGTCATGTCATGGCCGCTATACGTTGGCGAACCGGTTTCGCAAGTTTACTTCGGTCGTGACGAGTCACTATGCTACAACAACGAAAAAAATATCCTGACCGGCTTATCGATATCGCCTTTGTTAATGCGGGTCGTTTAGTTTCAAAAACGGCAAAAGCCAAGCCTTATATCTTATGTATGTACACCCATACCTCGCTATACGGCCGCTCTTTATACGGCCTTTCGCTATAACGGCCCTCTTCAATTAAGGCACGTTTTCGATTTACGTCCTAAAATGTTTCGCTATAACGGCAAAAAAACTTTTTTTCGATGTCGATTTTAAAAAAAATTTAAAAATAGATTTAATTTGCATAATCTTAAAATGAAAGGTGAAGCAGCTAGCGCCGATGAGGCCGCATCTAAGGAATATCCCAACATTTTAAAGGGAATTATTGAAAGAGGTGGTCATAAACCTGAACAAGTGTTTAACGTAGACGAAACAGAGCTTTATTGGAAGCGAATGCCTGATTGCACGTACATTTCAAAAACCGAAAAATCTGCGCCTGGTTATAAGGTGTCTAAAGAACGATTAACTACTTGGTGCAAATGCCGCGGGTGATTTTAAGCTAAAACCACTTTTAATATATTTGTCCGAAAATCCAAGGCCTCTTAAAGGACTAAATAAAAATCAATTACCCGTCATATGGAGATCCAACAAGAAAGCTTGGATGACTAAAGCTACTTTAGAGGATTGGTTCTAAAATCACTTTTGCACAGAAGTGAAAAAATATTTGCGAGACAATAACTTAAGCAACAAGGCTTTGCTAATTTTGGATAATGCACCAGGGCATCCTACTAATTTATCCGAACTATCTGAAGATGTGATGATTGAGTACCTTCCGAAAAATACAACAGCTCTGATCCAACCAATGGATCAGGGTGCAATAGCCACATTTAAGGCATATTACCTACTCCGAACTTTCCGACAACTTATAAGGGAAACCGATGGTAAATCTTCAATTAAAACATTTTGGAAAAACTATAACATCAAGGATGCTGTTGACAGCATCAGTGAATCATGGAAGAAATTAAAATTAGCAACAATGAATCATGTTGGAAAAAAATATGGCCAGAATGTGTAAAAAGTACTGATGCAGAAGTTAATTGCCTTCCTGAAATTAGGCAAAACATTTTGGATCTAGCACATGATCTTGGCTTTAAAGGTTTGAACGAACGTGATGTGCTTGATCTACTTGAAGCTGATAAGGAACCCCTTACATATAAGGAACTCATTCAATTGCAAGCAGAACCGGCATTTGATGAAGAGACAGAGCCTGTTGTATTCAAACAGCTAACATCAAAAAAATTGTCAAAAGATTTTTCCTATTTCGAACAAGGAATAAACATCTTCCTTGAAAACGATCCTGACGTCGAACGTAGCGCTAAAGTTTCTCGAGGAATTAACTCAGCCATTAGCTGTTATTAATCACTGAAGAACGAAATAGACAAAAAGGCAAGACAACAACGTTGGACAATTTTTTTAAGCCAGGCCCATCCATACCAGCGAAAAATGAGAACAACAGTGATCTGCAGGTTACCATTTCTTCATCGTCTTCAGATTAAAGCCATTTTAAAAAAAAATATGTATGTATTCATACACATATTTTATGTAACATGAAGTTGTTTCATTTCTGTTTATGGTTTCATGTTGGTTTTTGGAGTCTGTTATTATTTTATGTACAAATGTATGTACTTGTTATGTATGTATTTTTGATTTAAATGAAATAAAAAGATAAAATGCATTTTAAATGATAAACCATGTTACATATTTAACAAATTTGGAACCGATCCCATTGAATTTGTATAAATTTGTATTAGAATAATTGATTCGATTTTGCAGTAAATAATATAAAATATTATTTACTGCAAAATCATAATTATAATATAAAGTTATTCGGATTTAAATTAGCTTAATATCTAACTAAAACATTAAAATTTTCAGAAAAAAAGTTTACGATATCTAAAAAACAATACATTATTAATTTTTTTAACGATAATTGAAATCAGTAAGTAATTACGATTATATCTAATTATTATATATCTATTTTATTTTATAATATGCATAAAATGTAGAAATACGTATGTATTTATAAGTCGTGTTTCTTCTTATTATTATAGTAAAATATAATAAACATAATTACCCAATTATTCTAATTCGGTATCGTTTTTATATTTATATTCAATGTAACCAAATATCGTTACGTTAAAATAATTCCCGAATTTAAAACATAATTATTTAAAAATCATTAATAGTTAGTTTTGCAATTTGACGATTCGCACACTTAACTACTAGTTAAGCACAATGACTTCGCTCGTCCATTTATGAGCTCGCAGTCAATTTTGCTACAATGTGACGTGAAGACAATTTATGTATTGGTTTTTCAAAATTAAATTGGCATCATATAATACTGAGGCATTCGAGTATAATGTTTATCAAAGCCAAACTTTGAATTGTCACGAGATCTTTGTGCTTCGAACAATTTTAACGACCGCTTATAAATCTGAATTGAGAGTGAAAAGTAATTGTATTGATGTGGTAAAATTCACGATAATGTCTCAAGTTTGACTGAGGCAAAAATGGCTGAATGTAGTTAACCGTGAGTTTGTATCGATGTATATGTGAAAGCGATCGAACAATGGTTGTTGTGTATAAAGTCAAGTATATATTAAATAGTCATAATAATATATACATATACAATATAAGACAATGAAATAAATGAAAACTTTGTTCATAATTTGTTGAGGTAAACCTATCTATCATATGACTATTGTGTATATTACAAATTATACACGGATTAGAAAGTGCATGTTTTTTTTTCTAGAAAATCTTTAGAACTTTCATATTAATAAACATTAATGTCTCGGTATTTGTGTAGCAATAATATAACGTAATTCCTGTGTTTTTTGGTAAACTAATTAGTATTGTAAAATAATTTCTTGTTCTTTTTGAGATTAAATAAATTAAAATTTTGAATTAATAAATTTAAATCGTAATTTTTTTTGGATGCTTGAAACTTCGTAAAACCATGTCAAAACTACTGGTTTTCATTTACGTTACACATTGTTAAAAAAAAGTTCGTGGAAATATTTTAACATAATTACACAAAAAATATTAAAAATTATAATTTGCTTAAACAAAATATATATACAATAATTGCGCATATAATTGTTGAAATATTATAATTTAAATTTATTTACCTAAACTCATAATCGAACTACTTTGACCTCTCGTACTTGTACGTACTTATGTATCATTGCTTACTTCAAACAACGATTTTTTATTGTATTTTTTTTTATAAAATGACGAATTACATTATTATTCATAATATAAAATGTTGAGATGTTTTTCGTTTATATATATTTACCGGAACTCTTCAAAGCACTTAGGAGTTCTTTGTTACATTTAATTAAATTCTTTAAATAAGTACAAGGTGAATGCAGAATGTAGACAAAGCTTAAACGTTTTTTTTTATAATCCCCCACGAACAACAATAAAATATGTTTCAATGCTAGCTAAAAAATAAAATCATTTTTAGATACCGTTATAATTAAACGCTTTTTCTTATATGACAAATAAAATATTTTTTTTCTTAAATGCGTTTATATAAATTATTTATGAAATTACTTAATTATGTAAAAATATTCATGCGCGTAAATACCTGTTTTTAAATGGCTCACATTAACCTTTTTATTATTAAATTAAAACAATTGTGTTGTGCCCTTATATCGTAAATTGTAGAAATTGTATAATAAATATATTTATTTTATATAGCATACTTTATAGCTAAATATTATATTTATTTTTTCAAAGTAAACATTAACAGTTAATCCGAAAATAAAATATGTACCATATTTTATATAAATACACTTTTATATATAAATAGATGTATGAATGTCCCTTTAATTCTGCGAATAATCTAATCTTATCTATGTACATATGTTTATATAAGTATCATTATCTTTTTTTTGCAATGTGTTGCGAACAAAAATCGTTAACGGTTCAACTTCGGTTACCATTACGTAAAATTTTATATTTCTCTATTTACATAGGTACATGATTTAAAAAATAATGGTTATCAAACTTTTTTGGCACAGTAACAGCACTCGATGCCATAAAGTGGCGCTCATATCCACCGGCCACAAGAGTCTATATTAATTTGAAAGCTCGGCTCGGGTCACTGGAGACCCCCTCGTATCACACCTTTGCAACAACCCTCGACAAATTGGTTAAATAGGGTTTCATGTATGTGTTATCTACGGTAAAAAAAACTCGTTTTAATATTCGAGGAGTAATTTGACATTTTCCCACAGAGCTTGAAAATTTGTCCGTGCCGTTAAAGTTTGGCCTAATATATAGTTTTATTGAAAATATTTAAATATATTATTTTATGATTCTCTATGAAACTTGCTAACTGCGATTAAGAATCACAGGCACTAGACAGGAGAATTATGTTTTTTTATATTACCAACCAACTCTTTCAAAATATTGAAAGTATGTTAATATAGATAGTTTCCGCTGTGGAAATTCTTATGGAAAAAAACTGCAATTCTGTTGATGGTTTTACGACCATATACAACTAACTTTAGTTTAACATCTTTCTACATCGCGCTCTCTTCGCAATTGTAGTGATAATATTGAAAATATTAAACATGTAGGTAAAATCTACACTTTCTTATCAATGCTCGCCGTATTTTTGATAAGTGTTACAGAAAATAAGACACAAAAGAGACAGCAGTTGATATTTTAACGGAGATAAGAGGGTGTGAAATGAAGCGAAAGAGTGTAAGAAAATCGTTTATAAGCGAATCGCTTTTGAAAGAAACTCTGTGTTGACTTTTATCGAAGCGTTTCGAAGTCGATGTACAGGCGAAACCGAGTTTCAGATTGTACTTGATGTATTTTACTAGCGGAATAACCGAGAAATTTGGCGTTCGGGAGAAAAACGATTCCAGGGATTGTTGGCGGTATTGTAATTTTTACCCCTATTGAAAGCGTATTCTAATTTTCAGTTTTCAATGTTTGAAAAAGTAATTTACTATAATCGTTTTCAGAATGAATACTTCTATACATATTTATCAAATATATAAAAACATGCTCTTTATGATAAATACATGAAATTTATTGATTACATAAGGATTTGAACAAATTGGATCTTTGCCCTTTAGACATCTCCATCCTTTTATTTTTATTCTATAATTACCATTAACAGATAACATGCAGCCCAGATACACAAAATTGTTGATCATTTGCAGTCTTACAGTTCATTGTTTTTCTTATATTGGTGATGACGAATACTTTTTTGCTTTATCGATCAAAATTGATATTAGAAAAATGTATTGAGGCACTTTTAGATAATTAATAACTGAATATTAATATTAAAAACAATTTTGCCATTGTTTGTTATTGCACTGATATTTTGTTTCACTGGAAAAAACAAGTGGTAGTCGGAAAGAGCCATGTCCGGTGAATACGGTGGCTGCAATAAAACTTTTCAACCAAGGTTGCAGATTTTATTCCGGGTCAATTTAGTAGTTTGTTGTTATGTTAAAGATTATTTTTGCCCTGTTTTCTTGGTCTTTTATGTGACACTCAATCGAGTTAAAAGTTTATCATACACCTCTACTATCACTGTTTCACCTTATTTAAGCAATGTAAAATAAATCATTTCTTTGGAAATACAAAATATAAAAAGAAAAGCATTAATAGAAATTGGCCTTTCTGTGTGAGATAGCCACGGTTTTTTGTCATGTTCGAATAAAGCACTAATTTTTGTAATGAGAAATGAAAAAAAATGGCTGTAATTGTAATTTTTTCCGCAAAAGAGTTGATCCCAAAGTTGTGTGGTCTACTTTAAGTCTCATCCAAACACACTAGATTTTTTTAAAACTATTTCTGACATTGTCTGACATGCAAGATGTCGCCATAAATTGTACAAATAATTTTTGTAGCAGTTGTTGCATTTATTTTTATATGTAATTCATACAATATGCAGCTTTTTTTTGATGGACATATTTCTCATATTCTTTCTCGATCAAGTGAAAGGGTATTTTCTATCTAATTAAACATACATACAGCTGTGGCCAATTAAGTTGACATGGCGATTCTTATACGTATTTTGATTATTTTATCAACTTTCATGCATTTTTTACACGTTTTTGAATTTGTAATAGATAATTGTAATTGCTTAACTTTCGTTTTCCGTCAAGTCTGTCAAAATTAAGAATGTATAGTTGCGTTAAATCTGGTAAATATGTATTTTTTCGTCGTCCCAGCAAGTGTATAATGGCGAGGCTCCAACTTAACACGTGCGCGCGTACTTTTTTTTGGTTCTATTCATAGAAGGCAATATCAAGGACATTTAAAAATTTGAAGCTTGACGTAATTTCACCTTTATTTTTAATAAATTCTTGTATTCTGCCTGGCATTGATAAATACAGATTTTCAATTATTTTAATAGAATATATTTGTTGAATAAAAATTTAACAATCTAAAGTATTTTTAAAAACTGTATGTTGAAAAAACGTCATTATTTTTGGGTACCCCTAATATTGTAGATTTTTCGCATTAAAATAAATGATAATATATCCGATATTATTTTTTATTTTAATGCCTCAGCGACTTAATATTTACTTCTTCCTAATATATTATTTTAAAATGGAAACTTTTCTCTGCCGTTTTCGAAATATATGAAAATTACAAATCTCCGTGGACTTTAAAGATGAATATGAAGAGGAGGTAAAAAAAAAAGAGGAGTCTCGAAAGAAATTAGTGAGCACAGAGGCGATCCATCATCGCCTTTTTAGGCGTGAGAAGAGAGAACAAGGGGACGTGCGTCGAGGCGTTTTCTAAGACACACATAATTGATGTTACTCTAAAAATGTAATAACGGGAGCGTGAAAAGCGTAGGAAGGGTTCCAAAGGGCCTCCCGGGAAGAGCGAAACCACGATTTCTGTATCCCGTGACTCGGTTAACCGTCTAGGAAATGAATGATGTAAACAAGTTGAATAAAGCAAGCCCACGGCCCTTTGTTCGGCTACCAATACCAATGCTCGAGGACGAGATAAACTTTGTAATGAATTGCGCGCGTCAGAGCTTTTTAAATATGACAACGAATATTTTATATAATGCGTATATATGTATATATACGTTTGTGCGTACAACAATAACCAAAGCTACTCCGCGATTCGTAATCAAATGGAACGTCGTTAGGGCAATTTATCAAACAAAACGAATCTTGGGCCATTGTTGCTACGTTCAATTATATCATTTATAAATTTTCACGCTGAAACTGTTAATAAACAACTTCACGGTCGACGTGACTCAGTGATTCTCAAACGTCAATAAATCAAGGTTCTTAATATATTATATAAAACTAATACTTATTAATACGTTTGTAATAACCAAACAAAAAATAAATGTATGTACCTTCATATATTAAACGTACAAGAAGTGCAATATAATTTTTCAACTGATACTCCAAGCTGGATTTATTTCTTTAATTTTTATATATATTTATTATTATTTCATTAGATATGAGATTTTTTAAAGACAACTGCCTAGGAAGATCGAATGTTGGTTCGCAATTTCCTTACAAATCGTCGAAAAATGTCTTCAAAGCTGTCTCTGTCTCTGCAAGCGGAGGGCCATCCATTTAGGACAGTTAAAAACTTAACTTATTCAAATTTTTTTAGAGCAATATTAGTAATACACGTGCGTCGAAGAGTCGTTTGCCTAGTACCCAAAGTCGACTATAGTGGCGGATGCGTTATGTTCTGCAATTGTATGCCAGCAGCAGGGGTAGGAAACCTGTACACTTGCGAGGGTAGTATGAATAGTGACATTTATATTTCAATGTTGAAATCCGCTTTAATGGATTCCTTGTGACAATAGAAACAATATCAACATAATTCGTGTATTGAAAATCCGGATCATTTGAATCGCGATCAATCACTCCTCAATGTTTTCCGGATGAGATAGAGCATTATCTTTTAATTATACTGATTTCCGCGGCACCCCTTTACTTTTCAAATTCTATAAAAAGGACACCATTTAATTGTTGAAATATAGTATTTAAATAAAAATTGCTTAATGAATGTTTACTTGTGTAGCTTTATCTTAGCTTGTTGTTATACAAAAAATCCAGAAAATATGATTGAAACATTTATTTTATAGCTACATATATAGACCTTCAAACGATTTTTTTGATTCCAATATCATAACAACATAAACAAAAATATGTTTGCGATAAATTTCAGCAGCAGTTTCTCCTTCCGTACACAAGTAACGAATATCTGTACGAATTTACTAGGAATTGATACGGATATTTCAAACACACATAGTTTTCGTATGGTTTTATATTATTCCTTATTGATGTTATTATGTAAAAAAATACAAACAAGCATTTTATTATATCACAATTGAACATTAATATTTTCCTGTAGCACAATTTGTATTCCATTCTTACCATGCAGCCAACGTGCTACAAATTTTTTGCTACTTTCCGGTGTCTAAGTCTCTCTCTTGTTCCTCATATTCATCTTAAAGGGTCCACAGAGATTTGTAATAATTTTCATATATTATAAATATACACGAGCTATGCGTCTTATTTATGTAGCGCCGTTATCGCGGCTTATGCTTGTGCACATCGCAAACGGCACTATAATTTTTCAGGCTATATATTGTATTCATAAAGGTTTCTTGGCGATTTATGGAACAGATATAAAACTGAAACGCCGGCAGCGCAGGCCATTAAAACAGACATTTTATTAAATTAACCTCGCCGAGGTGTAAACTAGATTGTTTTTCAGGTGGAAACAATCTTTGGAGGTTTACGAGGGAAACCTCAAAGAGCGAGCCGGAGCAACGAACAACTTTCATCTAATATGAAATTCAATAAGAGAGCCAGGTTTTATATCGGGTTTCGCAATTAAAATTTCTTAATTAATTATATAGCCTTCTGCGTATTCTGTGGCTGCGTAGTTATTAATGAAACGGTAAACGCTAAAAACAGCTTATCAAATGAAAGGAAGTCAGCATTCATAGTAGATACTCGATAAAAAATGTATGAATCAACGTTATAGTTAAGTCCTAACCTTCGTGTTTGTTGTTATTTATTTTTATATGAATAATTGCGATCGTTGAGTACTGTTTGTATAAGTTTGTGATACATGATCTTTACCATGGTTACGTCCGCAGGCTTTGGGCGTTTCCGAAGCGTGTCGTGCGAAGAGAGAAGCGGCGGGTTCTGTGATCTTCGCTGGTCTGAAATTTGAGTCGGCCTCCTGTCAATTGAAGTTCGAACAAAATTAGTGAGTTCAAGTTGAAGAGTCTTGAACTTCGAAATGCATGAATCTCATTAGAAGTGTCAAAGAACATTTCTAAGGGAGTGTCTAAAGAAGTGATTGTTGATTGTCGCGTTCCCGTAATATCCATGGCTTTCTCCATAGAATATTTTGTTTACCGTTTCTTTTGGTCGGACGGCCGATTAAAAATTGGATAGTTTTTTAAAAACAGATTGCCATTGACTTGCATCAGACTACGAACGGTCGTTTATATGGCAATCCCGAATGCGCGTGTTATCCTTTGTCATTGATTTTGCGATTTTTGATCCTTCTGATTCATAGCAGGTGATTCACGGTGGTGTCCTATTTTAGCAAAGAAGGCCCATGTTTGTATATCACAAGCCGAAACTAGTTTTGTCAGAGGTGTTTACGATTATAGCACAATTATTATTATCTAATTGTTGAATGGAAGGGTGGTCCACTTCATGAACTTATCAGTTATATTACTTATTATGTTTATTTATGCGTATTTTTGCAATAAAAAATATTTATAAAGATTAATGTAACACTTTTTTCTGAAAAAAATAACTCAATTTGATCCTACAATAAAAAAATTGCATATGCTAGCAAAAACCATTTTTTTTATATTCTGTTAATGACTCAAAAATAAAATTGACAGTTTTTAAATAAATAAGACCTTATTGAAAATAAAAATAAAAATACAGATTAAATCAACTTGCAGTTTTATGTATTAATTTATTTATCTTACATATATATATGTCAAAAATATTTAATTTTTCTGATAATAGTTACGCTATTAATCAATTTAAAAACTTTTTACCAATCAAATTATACTACTTGTAAGATACTATAAAGCAATAAACCAACCCGTAACACCCAAGAATCTATCGCTTCCGAACGAGCTACAAAATAAATCAGTATTTCCCAATTATGTCCAGCGTCTCAATCTGTAAAGCGGTAAACGCTCTTAAATACGCTTTCCAGTAGCCAAGAGTTAATCCTGTCGGTCTTTGGCGGTCAGGTAATAAATTTAGCTTTCGAACAGAATTCGAATAATCATATTTTGAGTTAACCGTGAAGCGGATGTATTATTACACACAAACCGAGCTTACAACTCTTGTAACAAATAATAATAAGAATCTTACCGTATCTTTGCCAGAAAATCTGGGTAGCATTCATTGTTCGGTCTGAATTGTAAATTTATATTTCAATTTTAAAAAGTCAATTTCGTCTTACAATAATATACGAGCCAGGAGCGAGTGATGAACTGCTGATAACCAATTTAAATTATAATACAGAGGAAATGAAACGTGGAAATCTTTTCGTGAGAACATTCTGATTCAAAATAATTAGTACTCGGGCTTGTGAAATGAAATCTGATGTGTCCAGTGATAAAGTATATTTTGTATTATTTGTGATTATGAAATAGATATCTTCATTACAAAAAAATTGTAACAACTAATAACTAATATGGCATGAATAATTCTAGGGTCAAACCTCAAAGCTTTTAGGCGAAATGCAAGGAAATACAATAATGTAGTCACAGTAAGTATTTTCTTTGGCACATTTGCGCTTTATAATAAAAAAATGGATTTATATGATTCAATATTTATTATATACCAATATGATTGTCAGTTACAATTAGAGTCTCCAATTCGAGTAATCGAGTACTCGATACTTGTCTATTTTTCAAGTACTTGATAATCGAGTATTTTGAAAATTACTCGATTAATACTCGAAATTTTTTTTTTTTAAATATTTCAGAAACAAAAATAACTTTAACTCGGTCCGGTAAAGGTTAACGTCTTGCTTTTATTTGGCGTTTATGTCCGAAGTCCCGAGCTAGAGCGGTTACTATCAGGTATAATTTTTTTATAGTTCCATAGTTGCATAGTTAGTGGGTACGACGGAGAAATTTCTTTTGTGTTTTCTGTTCGAAAGTCCCGACTTATCTAATTTATGGCAATGAACAATATGAAATATCAACAAAATTTTTTTTAGGTTTTATGACAATGCAGTTGTTGCGTAAAGTGTTGTAAATTGTTTATACTGATCCCTCAGCTTAAAATATAAATCAAAACAATTGTGTGTTTTAAAGGCATTTAAAGTAAAGTCAGTTCTTTGCGAACCGTTTAGCTCTAGAGTGAAAGGGATATATAAATACATCATCGAAGGATATAGATTTAAATTCTTCGCATTAATCAGAAGGAGTAGAATATTTTATATTGTTAAGAAAAAAAATCTATTTAAGAAGAATTACAAAATGCTATTTTGTCAATAGTCGAAGGAAATAAGAGAAAAGCAGAGAAGGGAATGAAAGAAGAGAACATAAAAAGAGAGTTCAAAAAAATTTATATCTATAAAAAGCGAACAGATATAAATTAGAAGCCTTATCCAACGCGTTATGACAATAAGACCAACATCAACAGCAACGGAAAGGGTTTTTTCCATAACGGGAATAATAAAACCAAAGGTTAGCAGTAATATTAAATTCGAGACACTTTTTGCATTATTGTTTTTAAAAAGTATGTTCGTGAAGTTAAAATAATTGTAAAAATTAACATACTAAGTATTTTATTTATTTATTTATATGTGCACGAATTTGAATAATAGCTATTTTGGTACATTTGGTATATACTCGAAAGTACTCGAGTACTCGAGTACTCGAGTATTTTAAAATTTTAATATTCGATACTCGAGTAGTTGATGGTTCGAGTAATTGGAGACTCTAGTTACAATATCTTAGAAGCATGGATATGATTCATCAAACTCGTGTAGGTACTTTTTGTCTATTCTTAGTATTTAACGAAAGACTACGAATTGAAATATTTGCAGATATATGCACATATGTATATATAATATTTTATATAAGGATACGATATATACACAAAAAAATATAAACAGTAAAGTAGCTAGGATTTGTTCTCAGTTTATAAATTAATGTTCCCGAGGGAACAGTATATTTTGTATAATTTGGTTATAGGTATCTGTATACTAGTACACACATACTATCCATTCCTACTTCTTAAAAAAATCCTGCAAGGTAAGCTGGAATAGGAATCACTGGAGTAGCATTAAAGGCATTTCTTCGAGCTGATGTCAGGAATTTAACTTATAACTGATATTTTGTAATAACTCCATTGTAGTTGCCATTTAAGTAGCTATCGTTTCTATTCCAAAATGTTTATTTTGTATATGAAACAAGAAACTTTATCATGAAACTTTAAACCATAGATTGTTTAATATAAATTTGTTTGTGTAATGATCGTTTACAAGTTCAGTTAATTATTATTAATCTCGGCTACATTTGAATTTTCTCCCTTTAATCCTTTATAAGGTCGAATCCTCTTTGACCCAACAGGTCTACGTATTTAATGGTATTAAGCGAAATCTGACACTTGGCGTAGATATTCTGTCTTATTTTATATACTTCGTTGTATACATACATATATACATATACTCCTGTCTATACACGGAAATGCTCTGAAAATCTCGTTTCCGGACATTTCTAACTTCAAGCAACACTTTTTCAACTTCTTCCTATTCCATATGTCCGCTTTGACATGTCTTATGAAAGTCACTGATATGTGCAGATACCAATGTATGACTTTATCCAAAAGTATCTGGCCTATATATTATAAATGTGATACATTAAAAAAAATTTAAACTGCATAGAAAGCAATGGATATTATATTAAAAATAATATGATGAAAAAAAATCCACAAATACTGATTGGGGTGGTATATCTTCTTAGGTATGTTAAAACATTTAGGGCGGAATCTTTTAGACCCTCCGCACGTGTTTTTTTTTTAGTAAATATTTTATATATACAGACACACCTTCCTCGCGTTCTTCTAATATATATTGAAAATTGTTTCCGTTCTAATAACGCCAGGGTACATCGATCACTCTATCTGTGTATACCGCTTCAACCCGGGTCCAGATTACAGTCTTCGTGTACAAGGAATCACGTAACCAATAAGGTTAGCGACCCGACATTGGAGCACCTCAAAAGCCTTATTCAACCATCTCCTTAAATTGTTTTCCCTTATGTCGTCGATCGATTTGAATTTTCACGTAACAAACCAAACACCGTTGAGCGTTTCTCGCATGCGTAAAGCGCGAGTTTTATGCGTTCCTATTGCTAAACAACGACCCATGGGCTTTTTGAAGAATAAAAAACGGGTATCGCTTTACACTAGAAATGGTATTACAGCCCAAGGACTGATAAAAAAATAGTTTGATGGTAAAAAACACACGGTATGCAATTCGAATGACGTAAAATTAGATTAGAAGCGGTTATAATTTTTTTTGTAAAAATCCAAAGCAAAATAATATTTCATTAAAAGTAAGTGTTTTCTGCATTCTCAAATATTGTATTTAACGTTTTAAACTATGTGTGAATTATTAAACATCTTGTTATAAAATTGACGCAAGCAAGATGGTATATGAACTTTGAGTTTTGATTTTGTATTATTATATTTATAAGCTTCTCAGAAATCCCTCTGAAAATTTTCTTCAGCATCTCTCTAGAAATCGAAACCAAAGTTACATGTATTAATCTACCTGGTCTAGTGACTTTTATATCCTACTTTGATACACCCAGCGCGTTGTATTTTGTATACCTTTTCGATATCCAAATTCATGCCATTACCCATGCAATTTTATTTTGGACTCGAAAATTGTTCACCGCATTGTCGGCACCCTTTTATCATGCCACGTATAGAATTATTGACCGTTCAAGTGTGACGTTCAATGCATTTTTATACAAAGGTTGATCTTTTGAATGCTGAAGCTCGCATGTGGTGCCAATTCCATAATAATGCGAACTTTAAGGTATACATATGTATGTACATATACTATATAAATGCGGTGTGTATGTTGGGTGTTGACCGTTTACAGTTCTTCCATTTAACTAACCCGGTTTTCGCAACTAATCCTTATGCCGGGCTTTCGGCGAAGTTGAGTTTAGTTAGCCTGTTTATGTATGCCGGAAAATATTTTCGCATTTTGGGACCGGCAGTAACTTAAAGTTTGAGCCGTGAACTTTTTGAGCACCAATCCTTGCGGTATTATCCGAGCGAAAATTGATTAATACTGAATTATGTGTTTAGATGTTTTTTTTAAATGTATTATATCATATTTAGATAATAAAAAAAACATACATTAGACAGCAAAAATCATGTGTTACAATTTACATTTAAATGCTGATATCATATTAAAATTATAAATTTGACCCGAAATAATTAAACACATAAGTTTTCGGTGTTTACTTACGGTGTGGTGTATTCTTCTTGTAGAGATTCTGAATTATTTTAGTCAGGTTTTTTACGCTATTCGTCACTAATATAATCGAGTCTATTTATAATCCGAAATAGAGTTTTGATTTTATTTAAGCGCTTAAAAAATGTATTTATGTTTAGGCTTATTGTTTTAATAGAAATATATTTTACATCAATTAACTACTGATCGAATCTCACAATGTTCAGAGATTTGCTCATACATACATAATTGCTATTAGAGTCTCCAATTACTCGAACCATCAACTACTCGAGTATCGAATATTAAAATTTTAAAATACTCGAGTACTCGAGTACTTTCGAGTATTTACCAAACGTACCAAAATAGCTATTATTCAAATTCGTGCACATATAAATAAATAAATAAAATACTTGGTATGTTAATTTTTACAATTATTTTAACTTCACGAACATACTTTTTAAAAACAATAATGCAAAAAGTGTCTTGAATTTAATATTACTGCTAACCTTTGGTTTTATTATTCCCGTTATGGAAAAAACCCTTTCCGTTGCTGTTGATGTTGGTCTTATTGTCATTAACGCGTTGGATAAGGCTTCTAATTTATATCTGTTCGCTTTTTATAGATATAAAAATTTTTGAACTCTCTTTTTATGTTCTCTTCTTTCATTCCCTTTTCTGCTTTTCTCTTATTTCCTTCGACTATTGACAAAATAGCATTTTGTAATTCTTCTTGAATAGATTTTTTTCTTAACAATATACAATATTCTACTCCTTCTGATTAATGCGAAGAATTTAAATCTATATCCTTCGAAGATGTATTTGGGTGAATCCCTTTCACTCTAAAGCTAAACGGTTCGCAAAGAACTGACTTTACTTGAAATGCCTTTAAAACACACAATTGTTTTGATTTATATTTTAAGCTAAGGGATTAGTATAAACAATTTACAACACTACGCTACAACTGCATAGTCATAAAACCTAAAATTTTTTTTTGTTGATATTTTATATTGTTCATTGCCATAAATTAGATAAGTCGGGACTGTCGAACAGAAAACACAAAATAAATTTCTCCGTCGTACCCACTAACATAGCTGACGACCGGAACTATGAAAAAATTATACCTGATAGTAACCGCTCTAACTCGGGACTTCGGGCATAAACGCCAAATAAAAGCAAAACGGTAACCTTTACCGGACCGAGTTAAAGTTATTTTTGTTTCTGAAATATTTAAAAATTTTTAATTTCGAGTATTAATCGAGTAATTTTCAAATTACTCGATTATCAAGTACTTGAAAAATAGACAAAAATACTCGAGTATCGAGTACTCGATTACTCGAATTGGAGACTCTAATTGCTATATGTTTCACTATTATGACCAAATCCTATTTCTATTGATGGAATGATATTCCTGAATATAACAAATATTAACACCTGCTTCTGTACTTCAAATAATCAAATTTTAAGCAACTACATATATTTTCAATGTCTACATACCATCAAAGAATCGACAAAAATACTGAAAGATTATTAGCCAGAAAATATCATGCTCTATTTTTTTTTATTTAATAAATAATACTGACATTTCAATATTTTAAGGCTTTTAAATTTTATTTATATCTTATATAAATCCGCTTTTACAATATTGACATATTTTAATCCTTAATTTCGAATATGAATTAAGGTTTAAGATATGTAAATATTGTAAAAGTGGATTTATATAAGATATAAATAAAATTGAATAGCCTTAAAATATTGAAAAATCAATAGTATTTTTTAAAATAAAAGATTTAATGGAGTATTTTTGTTGATTCTTCGATGGTATGTAGAGATTAAAAATATACGATCCAAATATTTTAAACTATATTACTATTTTTTGCTTGACTTCTTCCTGGTGATACATGATCTCTCAAATGAAGGATATGAATTTGCCATCATTTGTGCAGTTAATGTTGACAACCCTGAAAAAAAAAATTAACAGCTGAAAGTTTAGGGTTAGTAAAAATGGAGCGTTACACGAAACAACGTGTTTTCATTATTGAACAATATCTCAAAAATAATGAAAGTTTGGCGGCCGCAATTCGAA